>NW_026061710.1:21455819-21755921 GCF_023897955.1 Schistocerca gregaria
GTCCACAGATTACAGAATGCCTCCAGATGTGCATCGGAAACTACTACTGGTCTTCCAGGGAACGATCAAAGCGTAGACTGTTTGAGATATTACTTTTATGGAGGAATGTGCGCATGGTGACTGTTGTATTCAATCCCAATGCAATTTCTGTGTTTCATCAACTCTCTGATAGTCCACAGATTACAGAATGCCTCCAGAAGTGCATCGGAAACTACTACTGTTCTTCCAGGGAACGATCAAAGCGTAAACTCCTTGAGACATTACTCCCATGGAGGAAAGTGCGCATGGTGACTGTTGTATTCAATCCATCCATATTCTGTGTTTCATCAACACTCTGATAGTCCACAGATTACAGAATGCCACGAGATGTGCATCGGAAACTACTACTGGCCTTCCAAGGAACGATCAAAGCGTAGACTCTTTCAGACATTACTCCCGTGCAGGAAAGTGCGGATGGTGAATGTCGTATTCAATCCCGATGCCATTTCTGTGTTTCATCAACACTCTGATAGTCCACAGATTACAGAATGATACCGGATGTGCATCGGGAACTACTACTGGTCTTCCAGGGAGCGATCAAAGCGTAGACTGTTTGAGACATACCTCCCGTGGAAGAAAGTGCGCTTATTACTCCCATGGAGGAAAGTGCGCATGGTGACTGTTGTATTCAATCCCGATGCAATTTCTGTGTTTCATCAACACTCTGATAGTCCACAGATTACAGAATGCCTCCAGATGTGCATCGGAAACTACTACTGGTCTTCCAGGGAAAGATCAAAGCGTAGACTCTTTGAGACATAACTCCCATGGAGGAAATTGCGCATAAAGACTGTTGTATTCAATCCCGATGCAATTTCTGTGTTTCATCAACACTCTGACAGTCCACAGAGTACAGAAAGCCTCCAGAGGTGCATCGGAAACTACTACTGGTCTTCCAGGGAACGATCAAAGCGTAGACTGTTTGAGACATTACTACCATGGAGGAATGTGCGCATGGTGACTGTTGTATTCAATCCCGATGCAATTTCTGTGTTTCATCAAAACTCTGATAGTCCTCAGATTACAGAATGCCTCCAGATGTGCATCGGAAACTACTACTGGTCTTCCAGGGATCGATCAAAGCGTAGACTGTTTGAGAATTACTCCCATGGTGGAAAGTGCGCATGGTGACTGTTGTATTCAATCCCGATGCAATTTCTGTGTTTCATCAACACTCTGATACTCCACAGATTACAGAATGCCTCCAGAAGTGCATCGGAAACTACTACTGTTCTTCCAGGGAACGATCAAAGCGTAAACTCCTTGAGACATTACTCCCATGGAGGAAAGTGCGCATGGTGACTGTTGTAATCAATCCACGCATTTTCTGTGTTTCATCAACACTCTGATAGTCCACAGATTACTGAATGCCACGAGATGTGCATCGGAAACTACTACTGGCCTTCCAAGGAACGATCAAAGCGTAGACTCTTTCAGACATTACTCCCATGGAGGAAAGAGCGGATGGTGACTGTCGTATTCAATCCCGATGCAATTTCTGTGTTTCATCAACACTCTGATAGTCCACAGATTACAGAATGATACCGGATGTGCATCGGAAACTACTACTGGTCTTCCAGGGAGCGATCAAAGCGTAAACTGTTTGAGACATACCTCCCGTGGAAGAAAGAGCGCTTATTACTCCCATGGAGGAAAGTGCTCATGGTGACTGTTGTATTCAATCCCGATGCAATTTCTGTGTTTCATCAACACTCTGATAGTCCACAGATTACAGAATGCCTCCAGATGTGCATCGGAAACTACTACTGGTCTTCCACGGAAAGATCTAAGCGTAGACTCTTTGAGACATAACTCCCATGGAGGAAATTGCGCATAAAGACTGTTGTATTCAATCCCGATGCAATTTCTGTGTTTCATCAACACTCTGACAGTCCACAGAGTACAGAAAGCCTCCAGATGTGCATCGGAAACTACTACTGGTCTTCCAGGGAACGATCAAAGCGTAGACTATTTGAGACATTACTCCCATGGAGGAATGTGCGCATGGTGACTGTTGTATTCAATCCCGATGCAATTTCTGTGTTTCATCAACACTCTGACAGTCCACAAATTACAGAATGCCTCCAGATGTTCATCGGAAACTACTACTGGTCTTCCAGGGAACGATCAAAGCGTTGAGTATTTGAGACAATACTCCCATGGAGGAAAGTGCGCATGGTGACTATTGTATTCAATCCCGATGCAATTTCTGTGTTTCATCAACACTCTAATAGTCCACAGAGTACAGAAAGCCTCCAGATGTGCATCGGAAACTACTACTGGTCTTCCAGGGAACGATCAAATCGTAGACTGTTTGAGACATACCTCCCGTGGAGGAAAGTGCGCATGGTGACTGTTGTATTCAATCCCGATGCAATTTCTGTGTTCTATCAACACTCTGATAGTCCACAAATTACAGAATGCTTCCAGATGTGCATCGGAAACTACTACTGGTATTCCAGGGAACGATCAACGCGTAGACTGTTTGAGACATTACTTTTATGCAGGAATGTGCGCATGGTGACTGTTGTATTCAATCCCGATGCAATTTCTGTGTTTCGCAAACACTCTGATAGTCCTCAGATTACAGAATGCTTCCAGATGTGCATCGGAAACTACTACTGGTCTTCCAGGGAACGATCAAAGCGTAGACTGTTTGAGAATTACTCCCATGAAAGAAAGTGCGCAACGTGACTGTTGTATTCGATCCCGATGCAATTTCTGTGTTTCATCAACACTCTGATACTCCACAGATTACAGAATGCCTCCAGATGTGCATCGGATACTACTACTGGTCTTCCAGGGAACGATCAAGGCGTAGACTGTTTGAGATATTACTCCCATGGAGGAAAGTGCGCATGGTGACTGTTGTATTCAATCCCGATGCAATTTCTGTGTTTCATCAATACTCTGATAGTCCACAGATTACAGAATGCCTCCAGAAGTGCATCGGAAACTACTACTGTTCTTCCAGGGAACGATCAAAGCGTAAACTCCTTGAGACATTACTCCCATGGAGGAAAGTGCGCATGGTGACTGTTGTATTCAATCCATGCATTTTCTGTGTTTCATCAACACACTGATGGTCCACAGAGTACAGAATGCCACGAGATGTGCATCGGAAACTACTACTGGTCTTCCAGGCAACGATCAAAGGGTAGATTGTTTGAGACATACCTCCCGTGGAAGAAAGTGCGCAGGTGTCTGTTGTATTCAATCCCGATGCCATTTCTGTGTTTCTTCAACACTCTGATAGTCTACAGATTACAGAATGCTACCAGATGTGCATCGGAAACTACTACTGGTCTTCCAGGGAACGATCAAAGCGTAGACTGTTTGAGAATTACTCCCATGGAGGAAAGTGCGCATGGTGACTGTTGTATTCAATCCCGATGCAATTTCTGTGTTTCATCAACACTCTGATAGTCCACAGATTACAAAATGCCTCCAGATGTGCATCGGAAACTACTACTGGTCTTCAAGGGAACGATCAATGCGTAGACTCTTTCAGACATTACTCCCATGGAGGAAAGTGCGGATGGTGACTGTTGTATTCAATCCCGATGCAATTTCTGTGTTTCATCAACACTCTGATAGTCCACAAATTACCTAATGCCTCCAGATGTTCATCGGAAACTACTACTGGTCTTCCAGGGAACGATCAAAACGTAGACTGTTTGAGACATTACTTTTATGGAGGAATGTGCGCATGGTGACTAATGTATTCAATCCCGATGCAATTTCTGTGTTTCGCAAACACTCTGATAGTCCTCAGATTACAGAATGCCTCCAGATGTGCATCGGAAACTACTACTGGTCTTCCAGGGAACGATCAAAGCGTAGACTGGTTGAGAATTACTCCCATGAAGGCAAGTGCACATCGTGACTTTTGTATTCAATCCCGATGCAATTTCTGTGTTTCATCAACACTCTGATAGTCCACAAATTACAGAATGCCTCCAGATGTTCATCGGAAACTACTACTGGTCTTCCAGGGAACGATCAAAGAGTTGAGTATTTGAGACAATACTCCCATGGAGGGGAGTTCGCATGGTGACTATTGTATTCAATCCCGATGCAATTTCTGTGTTTCATCAACACTCTGATAGTCCACAGAGTACAGAAAGCCTCCAGATGTGCATCGGAAACTACTACTGGTCTTCCAGGGAACGATCAAATCGTAGAGTGTTTGAGACATACCTCCCGTAGAGGAAAGTGCGCATAGTGACTGTTGTATTCAATCCCGATGCAATTTCTGTGTCGCAATACTCTGATAGTCCTCAGATTACAGAATGCCTCCAGATGTGCATCGGAAACTACTACTGGTCTTCCAGGGAACGATCAAAGCGTAGACTGTTTGAGAATTACTCCCATGAAGGAAAGTGCGCAACGTGACTCTTGTATTCAATCGCGATGCAATTTCTGTGTTTCATCAACACTCTGACTGTCCACAGAGTACAGAAAGCCTCCAGATGTGCATCGGAAACTACTACTGGTCTTCCAGGGAACGATCAAAGCGTAGACTGTTAGAGACATAATCTCATGGAGGAAAGTGCGCATGGTGACTGTTGTATTCAATCCAGATGCAATTTCTGTGTTTCATCAACACTCTGATAGTACTCAGATTACAGAATGCCTCCAGATGTGCATCGGAAACTACTACTGGTCTTCTAGGGAACGATCAAATCGTAGACTGTTAGGACATTACTCCCATGGATGGAAGGGCGCATGGTGACTGCTGTATTCAATCCCGATGCAATTACTGTGTTTCATTAACACTCTGATAGTCTACACATTACAGAATGTCACCAGATGTGCATCGGAAACTACTACTGGTCTTCCAGGGAACGATCAAACCGTATACTGTTTGAGAATTACTCCCATGGAGGAAAGTGCGCATGGTGACTGTTGTATTCAATCCCGATGCAATTTCTGTGTTTCATCAACACTCTAATAGTCCACAGATTACAGAATGCCTCCAGATGTGCATCGGAAACTGCTACTGGTCTTCCAGAGATCGATCAAAGCGTAGACTCTTTCAGACATTACTCCCATGGAGGAAAGTGGGGATGGTGACTGTTGTATTCAATCCCGATGCAATTTCTGTGTTTCATCAACACTCTGATAGTACTCAGATTACAGAATGCCTCCAGATGTGCATTGGAAACTACTACTGGTCCTCCACAGAAATATCAAAGCGTAGATTCTTTGAGACATAACTCCCATGGAGGGAACTGCGCATGGAGACTGTTGTATTCAATCCCGATGCAAATTCTGTGTTTCATCAACACTCTGACAGTCCACAGAGTACAGAAAGCCTCCAGATGTGCATCGGAAACTACTACTGGTCTTCCAGGGAACGATCAAAGCGTAGACTGTTTGAGAATTACGCCCATGGAGGAAAGTGCCTATGGTGACTGTTGTATTCAATCCCGATGCAATTTCTGTGTTTCATCAACACTCTGATAGTCCACAGATTACAGAATGCCTCCAGAAGTGCATCGGAAACTACTACTGTTCTTCCAGGGAACGATCAAAGCGTAAACTCCTTGAGACATTACTGCCATGGAGGAAAGTGCGCATGGTGACTGTTGCATTCAATCCATGCATTTTCTGTGTTTCATCAACACTCTGATAGTCCACAGACTACAGAATGCCTCCAGATGTGCATTGGAAACTACTACTGGTCTTCCAGAGAAAGATCAAAGCGTAGATTCTTTGAGACGTAACTCCCATGGAGGGAACTGCGCATGGAGACTGTTGTATTCAATCCCGATGCAATTTCTGTGTTTCATCAACACTCTGACAGTCCACAGAGTACAGAAAGCCTCCAGATGTGCATCGGAAACTACTACTGGTCTTCCAGGGAACGATCAAAGCGTAGACTGTTAGAGACATAATCTCATGGAGGAAAGTGCGCATGGTGACTGTTGTATTCAATCCAGATGCAATTTCTGTGTTTCATCAACACTCTGATAGTACTCAGATTACAGAATGCCTCCAGATGTGCATCGGAAACTACTACTGGTCTTCTAGGGAACGATCAAAGCGTAGACTGTTAGGACATTACTCCCATGGATGGAAGTGCGCATGGTGGCTGTTGTATTCAATCCCGATGCAATTACTGTGTTTCATCAACACTCTGATAGTCTACACATTACAGAATGTCACCAGATGTGCATCGGAAACTACTACTGGTCTTCCAGGGAACGATCAAAGCGTAGACTGTTTGAGAATTACTCCCATGGAGGAAAGTGCGCATGGTGACTGTTGTATTCAATCCCGATGCAATTTCTGTGTTTCATCAACACTCTAATAGTCCACAGATTACAGAATGACTCCAGATGTGCATCGGAAACTACAACAGGTCTTCCAGAGAACGATCAAAGCGTAGACTCTTTCAGACATTACTCCCATGGAGGAAAGTGCGGATGGTGACTGTTGTATTCAATCCCGATGCAATTTCTGTGTTTCATCAACACTCTGATAGTCCACAGACTACAGAATGCCTCCAGATGTGCATTGGAAACTACTACTAGTCTTCCAGAGAAAGATCAAAGCGTAGATTCTTTGAGACATAACTCACATGGAGGGAACTGCGCATGGAGACTGTTGTATTCAATCCCGATGCAATTTCTGTGTTTCATCAACACTCTGACAGTCCACAGTGTACAGAAAGCCTCCAGATGTGCATCGGAAACTACTACTGGTCATCCAGGGAAGGATCAAAGCGTAGACTGTTAGAGACATAATCTCATGGAGGAAAGTGCGCATGGTGACTGTTGTATTCAATCCCGATGCAATTACTGTGTTTCATCAACACTCTGACAGTCCACAAAAATACAGAATGCCTCCAGATGTTCATCGGAAACTACTACTGGTCTTCCAGGGAACGATCAAAGCGTTGAGTATTTGAGACAATACTCATATGGAGGAAAGTGCGCATGGTGACTATTGTATTCAATCCCGATGCAATTTCTGTGTTTCATCAACACTCTGATAGTCCACAGAGTACAGAAAGCCTCCAGATGTGTATCGGAAACTACTACTGGTCTTCCAGGGAACGATCAAATCGTCGACTGTTTGAGACATACCTCCCGTGGAGGAATGTGCGCATGGTGATTGTTGTATTCAATCCCGATGCAATTTCTGTGTTTCATCAACACTCTGACAGTCCACAGAGTACAGAAAGCCTCCAGATGTGCATCGGAAACTACTACTGGTCTTCCAGGGAACGATCAAAGCGTAGACTATTTGAGACATTACTCCCATGGAGGAATGTGCGCATGGTGACTGTTGTATTCAATCCCGATGCAATTTCTGTGTTTCATCAACACTCTGATAGTCCACAAATTACAGAATGCCTCCAGATGTTCATCGGAAACTACTACTGGTCTTCCAGGGAACGATCAAAGCGTTGAGTATTTGAGACAATACTCCCATGGAGGAAAGTGCGCATGGTGACTATTGTATTCAATCCCGATGCAATTTCTGTGTTTCATCAACACTCTAATAGTCCACAGAGTACAGAAAGCCTCCAGATGTGCATCGGAAACTACTACTGGTCTTCCAGGGAACGATCAAATCGTAGACTGTTTGAGACATACCTCCCGTGGAGGAAAGTGCGCATGGTGACTGTTGTATTCAATCCCGATGCAATTTCTGTGTTCTATCAACACTCTGATAGTCCACAAATTACAGAATGCTTCCAGATGTGCATCGGAAACTACAACTGGTATTCCAGGGAACGATCAACGCGTAGACTGTTTGAGACATTACTTTTATGCAGGAATGTGCGCATGGTGACTGTTGTATTCAATCCCGATGCAATTTCTGTGTTTCGCAAACACTCTGATAGTCCTCAGATTACAGAATGCTTCCAGATGTGCATCGGAAACTACTACTGGTCTTCCAGGGAACGATCAAAGCGTAGACTGTTTGAGAATTACTCCCATGAAAGAAAGTGCGCAACGTGACTGTTGTATTCGATCCCGATGCAATTTCTGTGTTTCATCAACACTCTGATACTCCACAGATTACAGAATGCCTCCAGATGTGCATCGGATACTACTACTGGTCTTCCAGGGAACGATCAAGGCGTAGACTGTTTGAGATATTACTCCCATGGAGGAAAGTGCGCATGGTGACTGTTGTATTCAATCCCGATGGAATTTCTGTGTTTCATCAATACTCTGATAGTCCACAGATTACAGAATGCCTCCAGAAGTGCATCGGAAACTACTACTGTTCTTCCAGGGAACGATCAAAGCGTAAACTCCTTGAGACATTACTCCCATGGAGGAAAGTGCGCATGGTGACTGTTGTATTCAATCCATGCATTTTCTGTGTTTCATCAACACTCTGATGGTCCACAGAGTACAGAATGCCACGAAATGTGCATCGGAAACTACTACTGGTCTTCCAGGCAACGATCAAAGGGTAGATTCTTTGAGACATACCTCCCGTGGAAGAAAGTGCGCAGGTGTCTGTTGTATTCAATCCCGATGCAATTTCTGTGTTTCTTCAACACTCTGATAGTCTACAGATTACAGAATGCTACCAGATGTGCATCGGAAACTACTACTGGTCTTCCAGGGAACGATCAAAGCGTAGACTGTTTGAGAATTACTCCCATGGAGGAAAGTGCGCATGGTGACTGTTGTATTCAATCCCGATGCAATTTCTGTGTTTCATCAACACTCTGATAGTCCACAGATTACAAAATGCCTCCAGATGTGCATCGGAAACTACTACTGGTCTTCAAGGGAACGATCAATGCGTAGACTCTTTCAGACATTACTCCCATGGAGGAAAGTGCGGATGGTGACTGTTGTATTCAATCCCGATGCAATTTCTGTGTTTCATCAACACTCTGATAGTCCACAAATTACCTAATGCCTCCAGATGTTCATCGGAAACTACTACTGGTCTTCCAGGGAACGATCAAAACGTAGACTGTTTGAGACATTACATTTATGGAGGAATGTGCGCATGGTGACTGTTGTATTCAATCCCGATGCAATTTCTGTGTTTCGCAAACACTCTGATAGTCCTCAGATTACAGAATGCCTCCAGATGTGCATCGGAAACTACTACTGGTCTTCCAGGGAACGATCAAAGCGTAGACTGTTTGAGAATTACTCCCATGAAGGCAAGTGCACATCGTGACTTTTGTATTCAATCCCGATGCAATTTCTGTGTTTCATCAACACTCTGATAGTCCACAAATTACAGAATGCCTCCAGATGTTCATCGGAAACTACTACTGGTCTTCCAGGGAACGATCAAAGAGTTGAGTATTTGAGACAATACTCCCATGGAGGGGAGTTCGCATGGTGACTATTGTATTCAATCCCGTTGCAATTTCTGTGTTTCATCAACACTCTGATAGTCCACAGAGTACAGAAAGCCTCCAGATGTGCATCGGAAACTACTACTGGTCTTCCAGGGAACGATCAAATCGTAGAGTGTTTGAGACATACCTCCCGTAGAGGAAAGTGCGCATAGTGACTGTTGTATTCAATCCCGATGCAATTTCTGTGTCGCAAACACTCTGATAGTCCTCAGATTACAGAATGCCTCCAGATGTGCATCGGAAACTACTACTGGTCTTCCAGGGAACGATCAAAGCGTAGACTGTTTGAGAATTACTCCCATGAAGGAAAGTGCGCAACGTGACTCTTGTATTCAATCGCGATGCAATTTCTGTGTTTCATCAACACTCTGACTGTCCACAGAGTACAGAAAGCCTCCAGATGTGCATCGGAAACTACTACTGGTCTTCCAGGGAACGATCAAAGCGTAGACTGTTAGAGACATAATCTCATGGAGGAAAGTGCGCATGGTGACTGTTGTATTCAATCCAGATGCAATTTCTGTGTTTCATCAACACTCTGATAGTACTCAGATTACAGAATGCCTCCAGATGTGCATCGGAAACTACTACTGGTCTTCTAGGGAACGATCAAAGCGTAGACTGTTAGGACATTACTCCCATGGATGGAAGGGCGCATGGTGACTGCTGTATTCAATCCCGATGCAATTACTGTGTTTCATCAACACTCTGATAGTCTACACATTACAGAATGTCACCAGATGTGCATCGGAAACTACTACTGGTCTTCCAGGGAACGATCAAACCGTATACTGTTTGAGAATTACTCCCATGGAGGAAAGTGCGCATGGTGACTGTTGTATTCAATCCCGATGCAATTTCTGTGTTTCATCAACACTCTAATAGTCCACAGATTACAGAATGCCTCCAGATGTGCATCGGAAACTGCTACTGGTCTTCCAGAGATCGATCAAAGCGTAGACTCTTTCAGACATTACTCCCATGGAGGAAAGTGGGGATGGTGACTGTTGTATTCAATCCCGTTGCAATTTCTGTGTTTCATCAACACTCTGATAGTACTCAGATTACAGAATGCCTCCAGATGTGCATTGGAAACTACTACTGGTCTTCCAGAGAAAGATCAAAGCGTAGATTCTTTGAGACATAACTCCCATGGACGGAACTGCGCATGGAGACTGTTGTATTCAATCCCGATGCAAATTCTGTGTTTCATCAACACTCTGACAGTCCACAGAGTACAGAAAGCCTCCAGATGTGCATCGGAAACTACTACTGGTCTTCCAGGGAACGATCAAAGCGTAGACTGTTTGAGAATTACTCCCATGGAGGAAAGTGCCTATGGTGACTGTTGTATTCAATCCCGATGCAATTTCTGTGTTTCATCAACACTCTGATAGTCCACAGATTACAGAATGCCTCCAGAAGTGCATCGGAAACTAGTACTGTTCTTCCAGGGAACGATCAAAGCGTAAACTCCTTGAGACATTACTGCCATGGAGGAAAGTGCGCATGGTGACTGTTGCATTCAATCCATGCATTTTCTGTGTTTCATCAACACTCTGATAGTCCACAGCGTACAGAAAGACTCCAGATGTGCATCGGAAACTTCTACTGGTCTTCTAGGGAACGATCAAAGCGTAGACAGTTAGGACATTACTCCCATGGATGGAAGTGCGCATGGTGACTGTTGTATTCAATTTCGATGCAATTACTGTGTTTCATCAACACTCTGATGGTCTACACATTACAGAATGTCACCAGATGTGCATCGGAAACTACTACTGGTCTTCCAGGGAACGATCAAAGCGTTGACTGTTTGAGAATTACTCCCATGGTGGAAAGTGCGCATGGTGACTGTTGTATTCAATACCGATGCAATTTCTGTGTTTCATCATCACTCTAATAGTCCACAGATTACAGAATGCCTCCAGATGTGCATCGGAAACTGCTACTGGTCTTCCAGGGAACGATCAAACGGTAGACTCTTTCAGACATTACTCCCATGGAGGAAAGTGCGGATGGTGACTGTTGTATTCAATCCCGATGCAATTTCTGTGTTTCATCAACACTCTGATAGTCCACAGACTACAGAATGCCTCCAGATGTGCATTGGAAACTACTACTGGTCTTCCAGAGAAAGATCAAAGCGTAGATTCTTTGAGACATAACTCCCATGGAGGGAACTGCGCATGGAGACTGTTGTATTCAATCCCGATGCAATTTCTGTGTTTCATCAACACTCTGACAGTCCACAGAGTACAGAAAGCCTCCAGATGTGCATCGGAAACTACTACTGGTCTTCCAGGGAACGATCAAAGCGTAGACTGTTAGAGACATAATCTCATGGAGGAAAGTGCGCATGGTGACTGTTGTATTCAATCCAGATGCAATTTCTGTGTTTCATCAACACTCTGATAGTACTCAGATTACAGAATGCCTCCAGATGTGCATCGGAAACTACTACTGGTCTTCTAGGGAACGATCAAAGCGTAGACTGTTAGGACATTACTCCCATGGATGGAAGTGCGCATGGTGGCTGTTGTATTCAATCCCGATGCAATTACTGTGTTTCATCAACACTCTGATAGTCTACACATTACAGAATGTCACCAGATGTGCATCGGAAACTACTACTGGTCTTCCAGGGAACGATCAAAGCGTAGACTGTTTGAGAATTACTCCCATGGAGGAAAGTGCGCATGGTGACTGTTGTATTCAATCCCGATGCAATTTCTGTGTTTCATCAACACTCTAATAGTCCACAGATTACAGAATGACTCCAGATGTGTATCGGAAACTACAACAGGTCTTCCAGAGAACGATCAAAGCGTAGACTCTTTCAGACATTACTCCCATGGAGGAAAGTGCGGATGGTGACTGTTGTATTCAATCCCGATGCAATTTCTGTGTTTCATCAACACTCTGATAGTCCACAGACTACAGAATGCCTCCAGATGTGCATTGGAAACTACTACTAGTCTTCCAGAGAAAGATCAAAGCGTAGATTCTTTGAGACATAACTCACATGGAGGGAACTGCGCATGGAGACTGTTGTATTCAATCCCGATGCAATTTCTGTGTTTCATCAACACTCTGACAGTCCACAGTGTACAGAAAGCCTCCAGATGTGCATCGGAAACTACTACTGGTCATCCAGGGAAGGATCAAAGCGTAGACTGTTAGAGACATAATCTCATGGAGGAAAGTGCGCATGGTGACTGTTGTATTCAATCCCGATGCAATTACTGTGTTTCATCAACACTCTGACAGTCCACAAAAATACAGAATGCCTCCAGATGTTCGTCGGAAACTACTACTGGTCTTCCAGGGAACGATCAAAGCGTTGAGTATTTGAGACAATACTCATATGGAGGAAAGTGCGCATGGTGACTATTGTATTCAATCCCGATGCAATTTCTGTGTTTCATCAACACTCTGATAGTCCACAGAGTACAGAAAGCCTCCAGATGTGCATCGGAAACTACTACTGGTCTTCCAGGGAACGATCAAATCGTAGACTGTTTGAGACATACCTCCCGTGGAGGAAAGTGCGCATGGTGATTGTTGTATTCAATCCCGATGCAATTTCTGTGTTTCATCAACACTCTGATAGTCCACAAATTACAGAATGCATACAGATGTTCATCGGAAACTACTACTGGTCTTCCAGGGAACGATCAAAGCGTAGACTGTTTGAGAATTACTCCCATGAAGGAAAGTGCGCATCGTGACTGTTGTATTCAGTCCCGATGCAATTTCTGTGTTTCATCAACACTCTCATAGTCCACAGATTACAGAATGCCACGAGATGTGCATCGGAGACTGCTACTGGTCTTCCAGGGAACGATCAAAACGTAGACTCTTTCAGACATTACTCCCATGGAGGAAAGTGCGCATGGTGACTGGCGTATTCAATCCCGATGCAATTTCTGTGTTTCATCAACACTCTGATAGTCTACAAATTACAGAATGCCTCCAGATGTGCATCGGAAACTACTACTGGTCTTCCACGGAACGATCAAAGCGTAGTCTGTTTGAGACATTACTCTTATGGAGGAATGTGCGCATGGTGACTGTTGTATTCAATCCCGATGCAATTTCTGTGTCGCAAACACTCTGATAGTCCTCAGATTACAGAATGCCTCCAGATGTGCATCGGAAACTACTACTGGTCTTCCAGGGAACGATCAAAGCGTAGACTGTTTGAGAATTACTCCCATGAAGGAAAGTGCGCAACGTGACTGTTGTATTCAATCCCGATGCAATTTCTGTGTTTCATCAACACTCCGACTGTCCACAGAGTACAGAAAGCCTCCAGATGTGCATCGGAAACTACTACTGGTCTTCCAGGGAACGATCAAAGCGTGGACTGTTAGAGACATAATCTCATGGAGGAAAGTGCGCATGGTGACTGTTGTATTCAATCCAGATGCAATTACTGTGTTTCATCAACACTCTGATAGTCTACACATTACAGAATGTCACCAGATGTGCATCGGAAACTACTACTGGTCTTCCAGGGAACGATCAAACCGTATACTGTTTGAGAATTACTCCCATGGAGGAAAGTGCGCATGGTGACTGTTGTATTCAATCTCAATGCAATTTCTGTGTTTCATCAACACTCTAATAATCCACAGATTACAGAATGCCTCCAGATGTGCATCGGAAACTGCTACTGGTCTTCCAGAGAACGATCAAAGCGTAGACTCTTTCAGACATTACTCCCATGGAGGAAAGTGCGGATGGTGACTGTTGTATTCAATCCCGATGCAATTTCTGTGTTTCATCAACACTCTGATAGTCCACAGACTACAGAATGCCTCCAGATGTGCATTGGAAACTACTACTGGTCTTCCAGAGAAAGATCAAAGCGTAGATTCTTTGAGACATAACTCCCATGGAGGGAACTGCGCATGGAGACTGTTGTATTCAATCCCGATGCAATTTCTGTGTTTCATCAACACTCTGACAGTCCACAGAGTACAGAAAGCCTCCAGATGTGCATCGGAAACTACTACTGGTCTACCAGGGAACGATCAAAGCGTAGACTGTTTGAGAATTACTCCCATGGAGAAAAGTGCCTATGGTGACTGTTGTATTCAATCCCGATGCAATATCTGTGTTTCATCAACACTCTGATAGTTCACAGATTACAGAATGCCTCCAGAAGTGCATCGGAAAGTACTACTGTTCTTCCAGCGCACGATCAAAGCGTAAACTCCTTGAGACATTACTGCCATGGAGGAAAGTGCGCATGGTGACTGTTGCATTCAATCCATGCATTTTCTGTGTTTCATCAACACTCTGATAGTCCACAGCGTACAGAAAGACTCCAGATGTGCATCGGAAACTTCTACTGGTCTTCTAGGGAACGATCAAAGCGTAGACAGTTAGGACATTACTCCCATGGATGGAAGTGCGCATGGTGACTGTTGTATTCAATTTCGATGCAATTACTGTGTTTCATCAACACTCTGATAGTCTACACATTACAGAATGTCACCAGATGTGCATCGGAAACTACTACTGGTCTTCCAGGGAACGATCAAAGCGTTGACTGTTTGGAATTACTCCCATGGTGGAAAGTGCGCATGGTGACTGTTGTATTCAATCCCGATGCAATTTCTATGTTTCATCATCACTCTAATAGTCCACAGATTACAGAATGCCTCCAGATGTGCATCGGAAACTGCTACTGGTCTTCCAGGGAACGATCAAACGGTAGACTCTTTCAGACATTACTCCCATGGAGGAAAGTGCGGATGGTGACTGTTGTATTCAATCCCGATGCAATTTCTGTGTTTCATCAACACTCTGATAGTACCCAGATTACAGAATGCCTCCAGATGTGCATTGGAAACTACTACTGGTCTTCCAGAGAAAGATCAAAGCGTAGATTCTTTGAGACATAACTCCCATGGAGGGAACTGCGCATGGAGACTGTTGTATTCAATCCCGATGCAATTTCTGTGTTTCATCAACACTCTGACAGTCCACAGAGTACAGAAAGCCTCCAGATGTGCATCGGAAACTACTACTGGTCTTCCAGGGAACGATCAAAGCGTAGACTGTTTGAGAATTACTCCCATGGAGGAAAGTGCCTATGGTGACTGTTGTATTCAATCCCGATGCAATTTCTGTGTTTCATCAACACTCTGATAGTCCACAGATTACAGAATGCCTCCAGAAGTGCATCGGAAACTACTACTGTTCTTCCAGGGAACGATCAAAGCGTAAACTCCTTGAGACATTACTGCCATGGAGGAAAGTGCGCATGGTGACTGTTGCATTCAATCCATGCATTTTCTGTGTTTCATCAACACTCTGATAGTCCACAGCGTACAGAAAGACTCCAGATGTGCATCGGAAACTTCTACTGGTCTTCTAGGCAACGATCAAAGCGTAGACAGTTAGGACATTACTCCCATGGATGGAAGTGCGCATGGTGACTGTTGTATTCAATTTCGATGCAATTACTGTGTTTCATCAACACTCTGATAGTCTACACATTACAGAATGTCACCAGATGTGCATCGGAAACTACTACCGGTCTTCCAGGGAACGATCAAAGCGTTGACTGTTTGAGAATTACTCCCATGGTGGAAAGTGCGCATGGTGACTGTTGTATTCAATACCGATGCAATTTCTGTGTTTCATCATCACTCTAATAGTCCACAGATTACAGAATGCCTCCAGATGTGCATCGGAAACTGCTACTGGTCTTCCAGGGAACGATCAAACGGTAGACTCTTTCAGACATTACTCCCATGGAGGAAAGTGCGGATGGTGACTGTTGTATTCAATCCCGATGCAATTTCTGTGTTTCATCAACACTCTGATAGTCCACAGACTACAGAATGCCTCCAGATGTGCATTGGAAACTACTACTGGTCTTCCAGAGAAAGATCAAAGCGTAGATTCTTTGAGACATAACTCCCATGGAGGGAACTGCGCATGGAGACTGTTGTATTCAATCTAGATGCAATTTCTGTGTTTCATCAACACTCTGACAGTCCACAGAGTACAGAAAGCCTCCAGATGTGCATCGGAAACTACTACTGGTCTTCCAGGGAACGATCAAAGCGTAGACTGTTAGAGACATAATCTAATGGAGGAAAGTGCGCATGGTGACTGTTGTATTCAATCCAGATGCAATTTCTGTGTTTCATCAACACTCTGATAGTACTCAGATTACAGAATGCCTCCAGATGTGCATCGGAAACTACTACTGGTCTTCTAGGGAACGATCAAAGCGTAGACTGTTAGGACATTACTCCCATGGATGGAAGTGCGCATGGTGGCTGTTGTATTCAATCCCGATGCAATTACTGTGTTTCATCAACACTCTGATAGTCTACACATTACAGAATGTCACCAGATGTGCATCGGAAACTACTACTGGTCTTCCAGGGAACGATCAAAGCGTAGACTTTTTGAGAATTACTCCCATGGAGGAAAGTGCGCATGGTGACTGTTGTATTCAATCCCGATGCAATTTCTGTGTTTCATCAACACTCTAATAGTCCACAGATTACAGAATGCCTCCAGATGTGCATCGGAAACTACAACAGGTCTTCCAGAGAACGATCAAAGCGTAGACTCTTTCAGACATTACTCCCATGGAGGAAAGTGCGGATGGTGACTGTTGTATTCAATCCCGATGCAATTTCTGTGTTTCATCAACACTCTGATAGTCCACAGACTACAGAATGCCTCCAGATGTGCATTGGAAACTACTACTAGTCTTCCAGAGAAAGATCAAAGCGTAGATTCTTTGAGACATAACTCACATGGAGGGAACTGCGCATGGAGACTGTTGTATTCAATCCCGATGCAATTTCTGTGTTTCATCAACACTCTGACAGTCCACAGTGTACAGAAAGCCTCCAGATGTGCATCGGAAACTACTACTGGTCATCCAGGGAAGGATCAAAGCGTAGACTGTTAGAGACATAATCTCATGGAGGAAAGTGCGCATGGTGACTGTTGTATTCAATCCCGATGCAATTACTGTGTTTCATCAACACTCTGACAGTCCACAAAAATACAGAATGCCTCCAGATGTTCATCGGAAACTACTACTGGTCTTCCAGGGAACGATCAAAGCGTTGAGTATTTGAGACAATACTCATATGGAGGAAAGTGCGCATGGTGACTATTGTATTCAATCCCGATGCAATTTCTGTGTTTCATCAACACTCTGATAGTCCACAGAGTACAGAAAGCCTCCAGATGTGCATCGGAAACTACTACTGGTCTTCCAGGGAACGATCAAATGGTAGACTGTTTGAGACATACCTCCCGTGGAGGAAAGTGCGCATGGTGATTGTTGTATTCAATCCCGATGCAATTTCTGTGTTTCATCAACACTCTGATAGTCCACAAATTACAGAATGCATACAGATGTTCATCGGAAACTACTACTGGTCTTCCAGGGAACGATCAAAGCGTAGACTGTTTGAGAATTACTCCCATGAAGGAAAGTGCGCATCGTGACTGTTGTATTCAATCCCGATGCAATTTCTGTGTTTCATCAACACTCTAATAGTCCACAGATTACAGAATGCCTCCAGATGTGCATCGGAAACTGCTACTGGTCTTCCAGGGAACGATCAAACGGTAGACTCTTTCAGACATTACTCCCATGGAGGAAAGTGCGGATGGTGACTGTTGTATTCAATCCCGATGCAATTTCTGTGTTTCATCAACACTCTGATAGTCCACAGACTACAGAATGCCTCCAGATGTGCATTGGAAACTACTACTGGTCTTCCAGAGAAAGATCAAAGCGTAGATTCTTTGAGACATAACTCCCATGGAGGGAACTGCGCATGGAGACTGTTGTATTCAATCTAGATGCAATTTCTGTGTTTCATCAACACTCTGACAGTCCACAGAGTACAGAAAGCCTCCAGATGTGCATCGGAAACTACTACTGGTCTTCCAGGGAACGATCAAAGCGTAGACTGTTAGAGACATAATCTAATGGAGGAAAGTGCGCATGGTGACTGTTGTATTCAATCCAGATGCAATTTCTGTGTTTCATCAACACTCTGATAGTACTCAGATTACAGAATGCCTCCAGATGTGCATCGGAAACTACTACTGGTCTTCTAGGGAACGATCAAAGCGTAGACTGTTAGGACATTACTCCCATGGATGGAAGTGCGCATGGTGGCTGTTGTATTCAATCCCGATGCAATTACTGTGTTTCATCAACACTCTGATAGTCTACACATTACAGAATGTCACCAGATGTGCATCGGAAACTACTACTGGTCTTCCAGGGAACGATCAAAGCGTAGACTTTTTGAGAATTACTCCCATGGAGGAAAGTGCGCATGGTGACTGTTGTATTCAATCCCGATGCAATTTCTGTGTTTCATCAACACTCTAATAGTCCACAGATTACAGAATGCCTCCAGATGTGCATCGGAAACTACAACAGGTCTTCCAGAGAACGATCAAAGCGTAGACTCTTTCAGACATTACTCCCATGGAGGAAAGTGCGGATGGTGACTGTTGTATTCAATCCCGATGCAATTTCTGTGTTTCATCAACACTCTGATAGTCCACAGCCTACAGAATGCCTCCAGATGTGCATTGGAAACTACTACTAGTCTTCCAGAGAAAGATCAAAGCGTAGATTCTTTGAGACATAACTCACATGGAGGGAACTGCGCATGGAGACTGTTGTATTCAATCCCGATGCAATTTCTGTGTTTCATCAACACTCTGACAGTCCACAGTGTACAGAAAGCCTCCAGATGTGCATCGGAAACTACTACTGGTCATCCAGGGAAGGATCAAAGCGTAGACTGTTAGAGACATAATCTCATGGAGGAAAGTGCGCATGGTGACTGTTGTATTCAATACCGATGCAATTTCTGTGTTTCATCATCACTCTGATAGTCCACAGACTACAGAATGCCTCCAGATGTGCATTGGAAACTACTACTGGTCTTCCAGAGAAAGATCAAAGCGTAGATTCTTTGAGACATAACTCCCATGGAGGGAACTGCGCATGGAGACTGTTGTATTCAATCTAGATGCAATTTCTGTGTTTCATCAACACTCTGACAGTCCACAGAGTACAGAAAGCCTCCAGATGTGCATCGGAAACTACTACTGGTCTTCCAGGGAACGATCAAAGCGTAGACTGTTAGAGACATAATCTAATGGAGGAAAGTGCGCATGGTGACTGTTGTATTCAATCCAGATGCAATTTCTGTGTTTCATCAACACTCTGATAGTACTCAGATTACAGAATGCCTCCAGATGTGCATCGGAAACTACTACTGGTCTTCTAGGGAACGATCAAAGCGTAGACTGTTAGGACATTACTCCCATGGATGGAAGTGCGCATGGTGGCTGTTGTATTCAATCCCGATGCAATTACTGTGTTTCATCAACACTCTGATAGTCTACACATTACAGAATGTCACCAGATGTGCATCGGAAACTACTACTGGTCTTCCAGGGAACGATCAAAGCGTAGACTTTTTGAGAATTACTCCCATGGAGGAAAGTGCGCATGGTGACTGTTGTATTCAATCCCGATGCAATTTCTGTGTTTCATCAACACTCTAATAGTCCACAGATTACAGAATGCCTCCAGATGTGCATCGGAAACTGCTACTGGTCTTCCAGGGAACGATCAAACGGTAGACTCTTTCAGACATTACTCCCATGGAGGAAAGTGCGGATGGTGACTGTTGTATTCAATCCCGATGCAATTTCTGTGTTTCATCAACACTCTGATAGTCCACAGACTACAGAATGCCTCCAGATGTGCATTGGAAACTACTACTGGTATTCCAGAGAAAGATCAAAGCGTAGATTCTTTGAGACATAACTCCCATGGAGGGAACTGCGCATGGAGACTGTTGTATTCAATCTAGATGCAATTTCTGTGTTTCATCAACACTCTGACAGTCCACAGAGTACAGAAAGCCTCCAGATGTGCATCGGAAACTACTACTGGTCTTCCAGGGAACGATCAAAGCGTAGACTGTTAGAGACATAATCTAATGGAGGAAAGTGCGCATGGTGACTGTTGTATTCAATCCAGATGCAATTTCTGTGTTTCATCAACACTCTGATAGTACTCAGATTACAGAATGCCTCCAGATGTGCATCGGAAACTACTACTGGTCTTCTAGGGAACGATCAAAGCGTAGACTGTTAGGACATTACTCCCATGGATGGAAGTGCGCATGGTGGCTGTTGTATTCAATCCCGATGCAATTACTGTGTTTCATCAACACTCTGATAGTCTACACATTACAGAATGTCACCAGATGTGCATCGGAAACTACTACTGGTCTTCCAGGGAACGATCAAAGCGTAGACTTTTTGAGAATTACTCCCATGGAGGAAAGTGCGCATGGTGACTGTTGTATTCAATCCCGATGCAATTTCTGTGTTTCATCAACACTCTAATAGTCCACAGATTACAGAATGCCTCCAGATGTGCATCGGAAACTACAACAGGTCTTCCAGAGAACGATCAAAGCGTAGACTCTTTCAGACATTACTCCCATGGAGGAAAGTGCGGATGGTGACTGTTGTATTCAATCCCGATGCAATTTCTGTGTTTCATCAACACTCTGATAGTCCACAGACTACAGAATGCCTCCAGATGTGCATTGGAAACTACTACTAGTCTTCCAGAGAAAGATCAAAGCGTAGATTCTTTGAGACATAACTCACATGGAGGGAACTGCGCATGGAGACTGTTGTATTCAATCCCGATGCAATTTCTGTGTTTCATCAACACTCTGACAGTCCACAGTGTACAGAAAGCCTCCAGATGTGCATCGGAAACTACTACTGGTCATCCAGGGAAGGATCAAAGCGTAGACTGTTAGAGACATAATCTCATGGAGGAAAGTGCGCATGGTGACTGTTGTATTCAATCCCGATGCAATTACTGTGTTTCATCAACACTCTGACAGTCCACAAAAATACAGAATGCCTCCAGATGTTCATCGGAAACTACTACTGGTCTTCCAGGGAACGATCAAAGCGTTGAGTATTTGAGACAATACTCATATGGAGGAAAGTGCGCATGGTGACTATTGTATTCAATCCCGATGCAATTTCTGTGTTTCATCAACACTCTGATAGTCCACAGAGTACAGAAAGCCTCCAGATGTGCATCGGAAACTACTACTGGTCTTCCAGGGAACGATCAAATGGTAGACTGTTTGAGACATACCTCCCGTGGAGGAAAGTGCGCATGGTGATTGTTGTATTCAATCCCGATGCAATTTCTGTGTTTCATCAACACTCTGATAGTCCACAAATTACAGAATGCATACAGATGTTCATCGGAAACTACTACTGGTCTTCCAGGGAACGATCAAAGCGTAGACTGTTTGAGAATTACTCCCATGAAGGAAAGTGTTCATCGTGACTGTTGTATTCAATCCCGATGCAATTTCTGTGTTTCATCAACACTCTCATAGTCCACAGATCACAGAATGCCACGAGATGTGCATCGGAGACTACTACTGGTCTTCCAGGGAACGATCAAAGCGTTGACTGTTTGAGAATTACTCCCATGGTGGAAAGTGCGCATGGTGACTGTTGTATTCAATACCGATGCAATTTCTGTGTTTCATCATCACTCTAATAGTCCACAGATTACAGAATGCCTCCAGATGTGCATCGGAAACTACAACAGGTCTTCCAGAGAACGATCAAAGCGTAGACTCTTTCAGACATTACTCCCATGGAGGAAAGTGCGGATGGTGACTGTTGTATTCAATCCCGATGCAATTTCTGTGTTTCATCAACACTCTGATAGTCCACAGACTACAGAATGCCTCCAGATGTGCATTGGAAACTACTACTGGTCTTCCAGAGAAAGATCAAAGCGTAGATTCTTTGAGACATAACTCCCATGGAGGGAACTGCGCATGGAGACTGTTGTATTCAATCTAGATGCAATTTCTGTGTTTCATCAACACTCTGACAGTCCACAGAGTACAGAAAGCCTCCAGATGTGCATCGGAAACTACTACTGGTCTTCCAGGGAACGATCAAAGCGTAGACTGTTAGAGACATAATCTAATGGAGGAAAGTGCGCATGGTGACTGTTGTATTCAATCCAGATGCAATTTCTGTGTTTCATCAACACTCTGATAGTACTCAGATTACAGAATGCCTCCAGATGTGCATCGGAAACTACTACTGGTCTTCTAGGGAACGATCAAAGCGTAGACTGTTAGGACATTACTCCCATGGATGGAAGTGCGCATGGTGGCTGTTGTATTCAATCCCGATGCAATTACTGTGTTTCATCAACACTCTGATAGTCTACACATTACAGAATGTCACCAGATGTGCATCGGAAACTACTACTGGTCTTCCAGGGAACGATCAAAGCGTAGACTTTTTGAGAATTACTCCCATGGAGGAAAGTGCGCATGGTGACTGTTGTATTCAATCCCGATGCAATTTCTGTGTTTCATCAACACTCTAATAGTCCACAGATTACAGAATGCCTCCAGATGTGCATCGGAAACTACAACAGGTCTTCCAGAGAACGATCAAAGCGTAGACTCTTTCAGACATTACTCCCATGGAGGAAAGTGCGGATGGTGACTGTTGTATTCAATCCCGATGCAATTTCTGTGTTTCATCAACACTCTGATAGTCCACAAATTACAGAATGCCTCCAGATGTGCATCGGAAACTACTACTGGTCTTCCAGGGAACGATCAAAGCGTAGTCTGTTTGAGACATTACTTTTATGGAGGAATGTGCGCATGGTGACTGTTGTATTCAATCCCGATGCAATTTCTGTGTCGCAAACACTCTGATAGTCCTCAGATTACAGAATGCCTCCAGATGTGCATCGGAAACTACTACTGGTCTTCCAGGGAACGATCAAAGCGTAGACTGTTTGAGAATTACTCCCATGAAGGAAAGTGCGCAACGTGACTGTTGTATTCAATCCCGATGCAATTTCTGTGTTTCATCAACACTCTGACTGTCCACAGAGTACAGAAAGCCTCCAGATGTGCATCGGAAACTACTACTGGTCTTCCAGGGAACGATCAAAGCGTGGACTGTTAGAGACATAATCTCATGGAGGAAAGTGCGCATGGTGACTGTTGTATTCAATCCAGATGCAATTACTGTGTTTCATCAACACTCTGATAGTCTACACATTACAGAATGTCACCAGATGTGCATCGGAAACTACTACTGGTCTTCCAGGGAACGATCAAACCGTATACTGTTTGAGAATTACTCCCATGGAGGAAAGTGCGCATGGTGACTGTTGTATTCAATCCCGATGCAATTTCTGTGTTTCATCAACACTCTGACAGTCCACAGAGTACAGAAAGCCTCCAGATGTGCATCGGAAACTACTACTGGTCTACCAGGGAACGATCAAAGCGTAGACTGTTTGAGAATTACTCCCATGGAGAAAAGTGCCTATGGTGACTGTTGTATTCAATCCCGATGCAATATCTGTGTTTCATCAACACTCTGATAGTCCACAGATTACAGAATGCCTCCAGAAGTGCATCGGAAAGTACTACTGTTCTTCCAGCGAACGATCAAAGCGTAAACTCCTTGAGACATTACTGCCATGGAGGAAAGTGCGCATGGTGACTGTTGCATTCAATCCATGCATTTTCTGTGTTTCATCAACACTCTGATAGTCCACAGCGTACAGAAAGACTCCAGATGTGCATCGGAAACTTCTACTGGTCTTCTAGGGAACGATCAAAGCGTAGACAGTTAGGACATTACTCCCATGGATTGAAGTGCGCATGGTGACTGTTGTATTCAATTTCGATGCAATTACTGTGTTTCATCAACACTCTGATAGTCTACACATTACAGAATGTCACCAGATGTGCATCGGAAACTACTACTGGTCTTCCAGGGAACGATCAAAGCGTTGACTGTTTGGAATTACTCCCATGGTGGAAAGTGCGCATGGTGACAGTTGTATTCAATCCCGATGCAATTTCTGTGTTTCATCATCACTCTAATAGTCCACAGATTACAGAATGCCTCCAGATGTGCATCGGAAACTGCTACTGGTCTTCCAGGGAACGATCAAACGGTAGACTCTTTCAGACATTACTCCCATGGAGGAAAGTGCGGATGGTGACAGTTGTATTCAATCCCGATGCAATTTCTGTGTTTCATCAACACTCTGATAGTCCACAGACTACAGAATGCCTCCAGATGTGCATTGGAAACTACTACTGGTCTTCCAGAGAAAGATCAAAGCGTAGATTCTTTGAGACATAACTCCCATGGAGGGAACTGCGCATGGAGACTGTTGTATTCAATCCCGATGCAATTTCTGTGTTTCATCAACACTCTGACAGTCCACAGAGTACAGAAAGCCTCCAGATGTGCAACGGAAACTACTACTGGTCTTCCAGGGTACGATCAAAGCGTCGAGTGATAGAGACATAATCTCATGGAGGAAAGTGCGCATGGTGACTGTTGTATTCAATCCAGATGCAATTTCTGTGTTTCATCAACACTCTGATAGTACTCAGATTACAGAATGCCTCCAGATGTGCATCGGAAACTACTACTGGTCTTCTAGGGAACGATCAAAGCGTAGACTGTTAGGACATTACTCCCATGGATGGAAGTGCGCATGGTGGCTGTGGTATTCAATCCCGATGCAATTACTGTGTTTCATCAACACTCTGATAGTCTACACATTACAGAATGTCACCAGATGTGCATCGGAAACTACTACTGGTCTTCCAGGGAACGATCAAAGCGTTGAGTATTTGAGACAATACTCATATGGAGGAAAGTGCGCATGGTGACTATTGTATTCAATCCCGATGCAATTTCTGTGTTTCATCAACACTCTGATAGTCCACAGAGTACAGAAAGCCTCCAGATGTGCATCGGAAACTACTACTGGTCTTCCAGGGAACGATCAAATCGTAGACTGTTTGAGACATACCTCCCGTGGAGGAAAGTGCGCATGGTGATTGTTGTATTCAGTGCCGATGCAATTTCTGTGTTTCATCAACACTCTGATAGTCCACAAATTACAGAATGCATACAGATGTTCATCGGAAACTACTACTGGTCTTCCAGGGAACGATCAAAGCGTAGACTGTTTGAGAATTACTCCCATGAAGGAAAGTGCGCATCGTGACTGTTGTATTCAATCCCGATGCAATTTCTGTGTTTCATCAACACTCTGATAGTCCACAGATTACAGAATGCCACGAGATGTGCATCGGAGACTACTACTGGTCTTCCAGGGAACGATCAAAGCGTAGACTCTTTCAGACATTACTGCCATGGAGGAAAGTGCGCATGGTGACTGGCGTATTCAATCCCGATGCAATTTCTGTGTTTCATCAACACTCTGATAGTCCACAGATTACAGAATGCCACCAGATGTGCATCGGAAACTACTACTGGTCTTCCAGGGAACGATCAAAGCGTAGATTGTTTGAGACATACCTCCCGTGGAAGAAAGTGCGTATGGTGACTGTTGTATTCAATCCCGATGCAATTTCTGTGTTTCATCAACACTCTGATAGTCCACAGATTACAGAATGTCACCAGATGTGCATCGGAAACTACTACTGGTCTTCCAGGGAACGATCAAAGCGTAGACTGTTTGGGACATTACTCAAATGGAGGAAAGTGCACATGGTGATTGTTGTATTCAATCCCGATTCAATTTCTGTGTTTCATCAACACTCTGATAGTCCACAGATTACAGAATGCCACGAGATGTGCATCGGAAACTACTACTGGTCTTCCAGGGAACGATCAAAGCGTAGACTCTTTCAGACATTACTCCCATGGAGGAAAGTGCGCATGGTGACTATCGTATTCAATCCCGATGCAATTTCTGTGTTTCATCAACACTCTGATAGTCCACAGATTACAGAATGCTACCAGATGTGCATCGGAAACTACTACTGGTCTTCCAGGGAACGATCAAAGCATAGATTGCTTGAGACATACCTCCCGTGGAAGAAAGTGCGTATGATGACTGTTGTAATCAATCCCGATGCAATTTCTGTGTTTCATCAACACTCTGACAGTCCACAGAGTACCGAAAGCCTCCAGATGTGCATCGGAAACTACTACTGGTCTTCCAGGGAACGATCAAAGCGTAGACTGTTTGAGACATTACTCCCATGGAGGAAAGTGCGCATGGTGACTGTTGTATTCAATCCCGATGCAATTACTGTGTTTCATCAACACTCTGATAGTCCACAAATTACAGAATGCCTCCAGATGTGCATCGGAAACTACTACTGGTCTTCCAGGGAACGATCAAAGCGTACCCGGTTTGAGAATTACTCCCATGAAGGAAAGTGCGCATGGTGACTGTTGTATTCAATCCCGATGCAATTTCTGTGTTTCATCAACACTCTGATACTCCACAGATTACAGAATGCCTCCAGATGTGCATCGGAAACTACTACTGGTCTTAGAGGGAACGATCAAAGCGTAGACTGTTTGAGATATTACTCCCATGGAGGAAAGTGCGCATGGTGACTGTTGTATTCAATCCCGGTGCAATTTCTGTGTTTCATCAACACTCTGATAGTCCACAGATTACAGAATGCCTCCAGGAGTGCATCAGAAACTACTACTGTTCTTCCAGGGAACGATCAAAACGTAAACTCCTTGAGACATTACTCCCATGGAGGAAAGTGCGCATGGTGACTGTTGTATTCAATCCCGATGCAATTTCTGTGTTTCATCAACACTCTGATAGTCCACAGACTACAGAATGCCTCCAGAGTTGTATTGGAAACTACTACTGGTCTTCCAGAGAAAGATCAAAGCGTAGATTCTTTGAGACATAACTCCCATGGAGGGAACTGCGCATGGAGACTGTTGTATTCAATCCCGATGCAATTTCTGTGTTTCATCAACACTCTGACAGTCCACAGAGTACAGAAAGCCTCCAGATGTGCATCGGAAACTACTACTGGTCTTCCAGGGAACGATCAAAGCGTAGACTGTTTGAGAATTACTCCCATGGAGGAAAGTGCCTATGGTGACTGTTGTATTCAATCCCGATGCAATTTCTGTGTTTCATCAACACTCTGATAGTCCACAGATTGCAGAATGCCTCCAGAAGTGCATCGGAAACTACTACTGTTCTTCCAGGGAACGATCAAAGCGTAAACTCCTTGAGACATTACTGCCATGGAGGAAAGTGCGCTTGGTGACTGTTGCATTCAATCCATGCATTTTCTGTGTTTCATCAACACTCTGATAGTCCACAGCGTACAGAAAGACTCCAGATGTGCATCGGAAACTTCTACTGGTCTTCTAGGGAACGATCAAAGCGTAGACAGTTAGGACATTACTCCCATGGATTGAAGTGCGCATGGTGACTGTTGTATTCAATTTCGATGCAATTACTGTGTTTCATCAACACTCTGATAGTCTACACATTACAGAATGTCACCAGATGTGCATCGGAAACTACTACTGGTCTTCCAGGGAACGATCAAAGCGTTGACTGTTTGGAATTACTCCCATGGTGGAAAGTGCGCATGGTGACAGTTGTATTCAATCCCGATGCAATTTCTGTGTTTCATCATCACTCTAATAGTCCACAGATTACAGAATGCCTCCAGATGTGCATCGGAAACTGCTACTGGTCTTCCAGGGAACGATCAAACGGTAGACTCTTTCAGACATTACTCCCATGGAGGAAAGTGCGGATGGTGACAGTTGTATTCAATCCCGATGCAATTTCTGTGTTTCATCAACACTCTGATAGTCCACAGACTACAGAATGCCTCCAGATGTGCATCGGAAACTACTACTGGTCTTCCAGGGAACGATCAAAGAGTAGATTGTTTGAGACATTACTCCCGTGGAGGAAAGTGCGCATGGTGACTGTAGTATTCAATCCCGATGCATTTTCTGTGTTTCATCAACACTCTGATAGTCCACAGATTACACAATGCCTCCAGATGTGCATCGGAAACTACTACTGCTCTTCCAGGGACCGATCAAAGCGTAGACTGTTTGAGACATTACTCCCATGGAGGTATAGACGCATAGTGACTGTTGTATTCAATCCCGATGCAATTTCTGTGTTTTATCAACACTCTAATACTCCACAGATTACAGAATGCCTCCAAATGTGCATCGGAAACTACTACTGGTCTTCCAGGGAACGATCAAAGCGCAAACTCTTTGAGACATTACTCCCATGGAGGAAAGTGCGCATGGTGACTGTTGTATTCAATCCCGATGCAATTTCTGTGTTTCATCAACACTCTGATACTCAACAGATTACAGAATGCCTCCAGATGTGCAGTTGAAACTACTACTGGCCTTCCACTGAACGATCAAAGCGTAGACTGTGTGAGACATTACTCCTATGGAGGGAACTGCGCATGGAGAATGTTGTATTCAATCCCAATGCAATTTCTGTGTTTCATCAACACTCTGATAGTCCACAGATTACAGAATGCCTCCAGATGTTAATCGGAAACTACTACTGGTCTTCCAGTTAACGATCAAAGCGTAGGCTGTTTGTTACATTACTCCCATGGAGGAAAGGGCGCATGGTGACAGTTGTATTCAATCCCGATGCATTTACAGTGTTTAATCAACACTCTGATAGACCACAGATTACAGAATGCCACGAGATGTGCATCGGAAACTACTACTGGTCTTCCAGGGAACGATCAAAGCGTAGATTGTTTGAGACATTACTCCCGTTGAGGAAAGTGCGCATGGTGACTGTTGTATTCAATCCCGATGCATTTACAGTGTTTAATCAACATTCTGATAGTCTACAGATTACAGAAAGCCACCAGAGGTGCATCGGAAGCTACTACTGGTCTTCCAGGGAACGATCAAAGCGTAGATTGTTTGAGACATTACTCCCGTGGAGGAAAGTGCGCATGGTGACTGTTGTATTCAATCCCGATGCATTTTCTGTGTTTCATCAACACTCTGATAGTCCACAGATTACAGAATGCCTCCACATGTGAATCGGAAACTACTACTGGTCTTCCAGGAAACCATCAAAGCGTAGACTGTTTGACACATTACTTTTATGGAGGAATGTACGCTTGGTGACTGTTGTATTCAATCCCGATGCAATTTCTGTGTTTCAGCAACACTCTGATAGTCCACAGATTACAGAATGCCTCCAGATGTTAATCGGAAACTACTACTGGTCTTCCAGGGAACGATCAAAGCGTAGACTGTTTGGGACATTACTCCCATGGAGGAAAGTGCGCATGGTGACTGTCGTATTCAATCCCGATGCAATTTCTGTGTTTCATCAACACTCTGATATTCCACAGATTACAAAATGCCTCCAGATGTTAATCGGAAACTACTACAGGTCTTCCAGGGAACGATCAAAGCGTAGACTGTTTGGGACATTACTCCCATGGAGGAAAGTGCGCATGGTGACTGTTGTATTCAATCCCGATGCAATTTCTGTGTTTCATCAACACTCTGATACTCCACAGATTACAGAATGCCTCCAGATGTGCATCGGAAACTACTACTGGTCTTAGAGGGAACGATCAAAGCGTAGACTGTTTGAGATATTACTCCCATGGAGGAAAGTGCGCATGGTGGCTGTTGTATTCAATCCCGATGCAATTACTGTGTTTCATCAACACTCTGACAGTCCACAGAGTACAGAAAGCCTCCAGATGTGCATCGGAAACTACTACTGGTCTTCCAGGGAACGATCAAAGCGTAGACTGTTTGAGAATTACTCCCATGGAGGAAAGTGCCTATGGTGACTGTTGTATTCAATCCCGATGCAATTTCTGTGTTTCATCAACACTCTGATAGTCCACAGATTGCAGAATGCCTCCAGAAGTGCATCGGAAACTACTACTGTTCTTCCAGGGAACGATCAAAGCGTAAACTCCTTGAGACATTACTGCCATGGAGGAAAGTGCGCTTGGTGACTGTTGCATTCAATCCATGCATTTTCTGTGTTTCATCAACACTCTGATAGTCCACAGCGTACAGAAAGACTCCAGATGTGCATCGGAAACTTCTACTGGTCTTCTAGGGAACGATCAAAGCGTAGACAGTTAGGACATTACTCCCATGGATGGAAGTGCGCATGGTGACTGTTGTATTCAATTTCGATGCAATTACTGTGTTTCATCAACACTCTGATAGTCTACACATTACAGAATGTCACCAGATGTGCATCGGAAACTACTACTGGTCTTCCAGGGAACGATCAAAGCGTAGACTGTTTGAGAATTACTCCCATGGTGGAAAGTGCGCATGGTGACTGTTGTATTCAATCCCGATGCAATTTCTGTGTTTCATCATCACTCTAATAGTCCACAGATTACAGAATGCCTCCAGATGTGCATCGGAAACTGCTACTGGTCTTCCAGGGAACGATCAAACGGTAGACTCTTTCAGACATTACTCCCATGGAGGAAAGTGCGGATGGTGACTGTTGTATTCAATCCCGATGCAATTTCTGTGTTTCATCAACACTCTGATAGTCCACAGACTACAGAATGCCTCCAGAGTTGTATTGGAAACTACTACTGGTCTTCCAGAGAAAGATCAAAGCGTAGATTCTTTGAGACATAACTCCCATGGAGGGAACTGCGCATGGAGACTGTTGTATTCAATCCCGATGCAATTTCTGTGTTTCATCAACACTCTGACAGTCTACAGAGTACAGAAAGCCTCCAGATGTGCATCGGAAACTACTACTGGTCTTCCAGGGAACGATCAAAGCGTAGAGTGTTAGAGACATAATCTCATGGAGGAAAGTGCGCATGGTGACTGTTGTATTCAATCCAGATGCAATTTCTGTGTTTCATCAACACTCTGATAGTACTCAGATTACAGAATGCCTCCAGATGTGCATCGGAAACCACTACTGGTCTTCTAGGGAACGATCAAAGCGTAGACTGTTAGGACAGTACTCCCATGGATGGAAGTGTGCATGGTGGCTGTTGTATTCAATCCCGATGCAATTACTGTGTTTCGTCAACACTCTGATAGTCTACACATTACAGAATGTCACCAGATGTGCATCGGAAACTACTACTGGTCTTCCAGGGAACGATCAAAGCGAAGACTGTTTGAGAATTACTCCCATGGAGGAAAGTGCGCATGGTGACTGTTGTATTCAATCCCGATGCAATTTCTGTGTTTCATCAACACTCTGATAGTCCACAGACTACAGAATGCCTCCAGGTGTGAATTGGAAACTACTACTAGTCTTCCAGAGAAAGATCAAAGCGTAGATTCTTTGAGACATAACTCACATGGAGGGAACTGCGCATGGAGACTGTTGTATTCAATCCCGACGCAATTTCTGTGTTTCATCAACACTCTGACAGTCCACAGTGTACAGAAAGCCTCCAGATGTGCATCGGAAACTACTACTGGTCTTCCAGGGAACGATCAAAGCGTAGACAGTTAGAGACATAATCTCATGGAGGAAAGTGCGCATGGTGACTGTTGTATTCAATCCCGATGCAATTACTGTGTTTCATCAACACTCTGATAGTCCACAAAAATACAGAATGCCTCCAGATGTTCGTCGGAAACTACTACTGGTCTTCCAGGGAACGATCAAAGCGTTGAGTATTTGAGACAATACTCATATGGAGGAAAGTGCGCATGGTGACTATTGTATTCAATCCCGATGCAATTTCTGTGTTTCATCAACACTCTGATAGTCCACAGAGTACAGAAAGCCTCCAGATGTGCATCGGAAACTACTACTGGTCTTCCAGGGAACGATCAAATCGTAGACTGTTTGAGACATACCTCCCGTGGAGGAAAGTGCGCATGGTGATTGTTGTATTCAGTCCTGATGCAATTTCTGTGTTTCTTCAACACTCTGATAGTCCACAAATTACAGAATGCATACAGATGTTCATCGGAAACTACTACTGGTCTTCCAGGGAACGATCAAAGCGTAGACTGTTTGAGAATTACTCCCATGAAGGAAAGTGCGCATCGTGACTGTTGTATTCAATCCCGATGCAATTTCTGTGTTTCATCAACACTCTGATAGTCCACAGATTACAGAATGCCACGAGATGTGCATCGGAGACTACTACTGGTCTTCCAGGGAACGATCAAATCGTAGACTCTTTCAGACATTACTCCCATGGAGGAAAGTGCGCATGGTGACTGGCGTATTCAATCCCGATGCAATTTCTGTGTTTCATCAACACTCTCATAGTCCACAGATTACAGAATGCTACCAGATGTGCATCGGAAACTACTACTGGTCTTCCAGGGAACGATCAAAGCGTAGATTGTTTGAGACATACCTCCCGTGGAAGAAAGTGCGTATGGTGACTGTTGTATTCAATCCCGATGCAATTTCTGTGTTTCATCAACACTCTGATAGTCCACAGATTACAGAATGTCACCAGATGTGCATCGGAAACTACTACTGGTCTTCCAGGGAACGATCAAAGCGTAGACTGTTTGGGACATTACTCAAATGGAGGAAGGTGCACATGGTGATTGTTGTATTCAATCCCGAATCAATTTCTGTGTTTCATCAACACTCTGATAGTCCACAGATTACAGAATGCCACGAGATGTGCATCGGAAACTACTACTGGTCTTCCAGGGAACGATCAAAGCGTAGACTCTTTCAGACATTACTCCCATGGAGGAAAGTGCGCATGGTGACTGGCGTATTCAATCCCGATGCAATTTCTGTGTTTCATCAACACTCTGATAGTCCACAGATTACAGAATGCTACCAGATGTGCATCGGAAACTACTACTGGTCTTCCAGGGAACGATCAAAGCGTAGATTGCTTGAGACATACCTCCCGTGGAAGAAAGTGCGTATGGTGACTGTTGTAATCAATCCTGATGCAATTTCTGTGTTTCATCAACACTCTGATAGTCCACAGATTACAGAATGTCACCAGATGTGCATCGGAAATTACTACTGGTCTTCCAGGGAACGATCAAATCGTAGACTGTTTGGGACATTACTCCCATGGAGGAAAGTGCACATGGTGACTGTTGTATTCAATCCCGATTCAATTTCTGTGTTTCATCAACACTCTGATAGTCCACAGATTACCTAATGCCTCCACATGTGCATCGGAAACTACTACTGGTCTTCCAGGGAAAGATCAAAACGTAAACTCTTTGAGACATTACTTCCATGGAGGATAGTGCGCATCGTGACTGTTGTATTCGATCCCGAAGCAATTTCTGTGTTCCATCAACACTATGATAGTCCACAGACTACAGAATGCCTCCAGATGTGCATCGGAAGCTACTACTGGTCTTCCAGGGAAAGATCAAAGCGTAGACTTTTTGAGACATAACTCCCATGGAGGAAACTGCGCATGGAGACTGTTGTATACAATCCCGATGCAATTTCTTTGTTTCATCAACACTCTGACAGTCCACAGAGTACAGAAAGCCTCCAGATGTGCATCGGAAACTACTACTGGTCTTCCAGGGAACGATCAAAGCGTAGACTGTTTGAGACATTACTCCCATGGAGGAAAGTGCGCATGGTGACTGTTGTATTCAATCCCGATGCAATTACTGTGTTTCATCAACACTCTGATAGTCCACAAATTACAGAATGCCTCCAGATGTGCATCGGAAACTACTACTGGTCTTCCAGGGAACGATCAAAGCGTACCCGGTTTGAGAATTACTCCCATGAAGGAAAGTGCGCATGGTGACTGTTGTATTCAATCCCGATGCAATTTCTGTGTTTCATCAACACTCTGATACTCCACAGATTACAGAATGCCTCCAGATGTGCATCGGAAACTACTACTGGTCTTAGAGGGAACGATCTAAGCGTAGACTGTTTGAGATATTACTCCCATGGAGGAAAGTGCGCATGGTGAATGTTGTATTCAATCCCGGTGCAATTTCTGTGTTTCATCAACACTCTGATAGTCCACAGATTACAGAATGCCTCCAGAAGTGCATCAGAAACTACTACTGTTCTTCCAGGGAACGATCAAAACGTAAACTCCTTGAGACATTACTCCCATGGAGGAAAGTGCGCATGGTGACTGTTGTATTCAATCCCGATGCAATTTCTGTGTTTCATCAACACTCTGATAGTCCACAGACTACAGAATGCCTCCAGATGTGCATTGGAAACTACTACTGGTCTTCCAGAGAAAGATCAAAGCGTAGATTCTTTGAGACATAACTCCCATGGAGGGAACTGCGCATGGAGACTGTTGTATTCAATCCCGATGCAATTTCTGTGTTTCATCAACACTCTGACAGTCCACAGAGTACAGAAAGCCTCCAGATGTGCATCGGAAACTACTACTGGTCTTCCAGGGAACGATCAAAGCGTAGACTGTTTGAGAATTACTCCCATGGAGGAAAGTGCCTATGGTGACTGTTGTTTTCAATCCCGATGCATTTTCTGTGTTTCATCAACACTCTGATAGTCTACACATTACAGAATGTCACCAGATGTGCATCGGAAACTACTACTGGTCTTCCAGGGAACGATCAAAGCGTAGACTGTTTGAGAATTACTCCCATGGTGGAAAGTGCGCATGGTGACTGTTGTATTCAATCCCGATGCAATTTCTGTGTTTCATCATCACTCTAATAGTCCACAGATTACAGAATGCCTCCAGATGTGCATCGGAAACTGCTACTGGTCTTCCAGGGAACGATCAAACGGTAGACTCTTTCAGACATTACTCCCATGGAGGAAAGTGCGGATGGTGACTGTTGTATTCAATCCCGATGCAATTTCTGTGTTTCATCAACACTCTGATAGTCCACAGACTACAGAATGCCTCCAGATGTGCATTGGAAACTACTACTGGTCTTCCAGAGAAAGATCAAAGCGTAGATTCTTTGAGACATAACTCCCATGGAGGGAACTGCGCATGGAGACTGTTGTATTCAATCCCGATGCAATTTCTGTGTTTCATCAACACTCTGACAGTCCACAGAGTACAGAAAGCCTCCAGATGTGCATCGGAAACTACTACTGGTCTTCCAGGGAATGATCAAAGCGTAGAGTGTTAGAGACATAATCTCAAGGAGGAAAGTGCGCATGGTGACTGATGTATTCAATCCAGATGCAATTTCTGTGTTTCATCAACACTCTGATAGTACTCAGATTACAGAATGCCTCCAGATGTGCATCGGAAACTACTACTGGTCTTCTAGGGAACGATCAAAGCGTAGACTGTTAGGACATTACTCCCATGGATGGAGGTGTGCATGGTGGCTGTTGTATTCAATCCCGATGCAATTACTGTGTTTCGTCAACACTCTGATAGTCTACACATTACAGAATGTCACCAGATGTGCATCGGAAACTACTACTGGTCTTCCAGGGAACGATCAAAGCGTAGACTGTTTGAGAATTACTCCCATGGAGGAAAGTGCGCATGGTGACTGTTGTATTCAATCCCGATGCAATTTCTGTGTTTCATCAACACTCTAATAGTCCAGAGATTACAGAATGCCTCCAGATGTGCATCGGAAACTACTACTGGTCTTCCAGAGAACGATCAAAGCGTAGACTCTTTCAGACATTACTCCCATGGAGGAAAGTGCGGATGGTGACTGTTGTATTCAATCCCGATGCAATTTCTGTGTTTCATCAACACTCTGATAGTCCACAGACTACAGAATGCCTCCAGATGTGAATTGGAAACTACTACTAGTCTTCCAGAGAAAGATCAAAGCGTAGATTCTTTGAGACATAACTCACATGGAGGGAACTGCGCATGGAGACTGTTGTATTCAATCCCGATGCAATTTCTGTGTTTCATCAACACTCTGACAGTCCACAGTGTACAGAAAGCCTCCAGATGTGCATCGGAAACTACTACTGGTCTTCCAGGGAACGATCAAAGCGTAGACTGTTAGAGACATAATCTCATGGAGGAAAGTGCGCATGGTGACTGTTGTATTCAATCCCGATGCAATTACTGTGTTTCATCAACACTCTGATAGTCCACAAAAATACAGAATGCCTCCAGATGTTCATCGGAAACTACTACTGGTCTTCCAGGGAACGATCAAAGCGTTGAGTATTTGAGACAATACTCATATGGAGGAAAGTGCGCATGGTGACTATTGTATTCAATCCCGATGCAATTTCTGTGTTTCATCAACACTCTGATAGTCCACAGAGTACAGAAAGCCTCCAGATGTGCATCGGAAACTACTACTGGTCTTCCAGGGAACGATCAAAGCGTAGACAGTTTTTTTAGAATTACTCCCATGAAAGAAAGTGCGCATCGTGACTGTTGTATTCAATCCCGATGCAATTTCTGTGTTTCATCAACACTCTGATAGTCCACAGATTACAGAATGCCACGAGATGTGCATCGGAGACTACTACTGGTCTTCCAGGGAACGATCAAAGCGTAGACTCTTTCAGACATTACTCCCATGGAGGAAAGTGCGCATGGTGACTGGCGTATTCAATCCCGATGCAATTTCTGTGTTTCATCAACACTCTGATAGTCCACAGATTACAGAATGCCACCAGATGTGCATCGGAAACTACTACTGGTCTTCCAGGGAACGATCAAAGCGTAGATTGTTTGAGACATACCTCCCGTGGAAGAAAGTGCGTATGGTGACTGTTGTATTCAATCCCGATGCAATTTCTGTGTTCCATCAACACTCTGATCGTCCACAGACTACAGAATGCCTCCAGATGTGCATCGGAAGCTACTACTGGTCTTCCAGGGAAAGATCAAAGCGTAGACTTTTTGAGACATAACTCCCATGGAGGAAACTGCGCATGGAGGCTGTTGTATACAATCCCGATGCAATTTCTTTGTTTCATCAACACTCTGACAGTCCACAGAGTACAGAAAGCCTCCAGATGTGCATCGGAAACTACTACTGGTCTTCCAGGGAACGATCAAAGCGTAGACTGTTTGAGACATTACTCCCATGGAGGAAAGTGCGCATGGTGACTGTTGTATTCAATCCCGATGCAATTACTGTGTTTCATCAACACTCTGATAGTCTACAAATTACAGAATGCCTCCAGATGTGCATCGGAAACTACTACTGGTCTTCCAGGGAACGATCAAAGCGTACCCGGTTTGAGAATTACTCCCATGAAGGAAAGTGCGCATGGTGACTGTTGTATTCAATCCCGATGCAATTTCTGTGTTTCATCAACACTCTGATACTCCACAGATTACAGAATGCCTCCAGATGTGCATCGGAAACTACTACTGGTCTTAGAGGGAACGATCAAAGCGTAGACTGTTTGAGATATTACTCCCATGGAGGAAAGTGCGAATGGTGACTGTTGTATTCAATCCCGGTGCAATTTCTGTGTTTCATCAACACTCTGATAGTCCACAGATTACAGAATGCCATAAGAAGTGCATCAGAAACTACTACTGTTCTTCCAGGGAACGATCAAAACGTAAACTCCTTGAGACATTCCTCCCATGGAGGAAAGTGCGCATGGTGACTGTTGTATTCAATCCATGCATTTTCTGTGTTTCATTAACACTCTTGATAGTCCACAGATTACAGAATGCCACGAGATGTGCATCGGAAACTAATACTGGTCTTCCAGGGAACGATCAAAGCGTGGACTGTTTGAGACATACCTCCCATGGAGGAAAGTGAGCATGGTGACTGTCGTATTCAATCCCGATGCAATTTCTGTGTTTCATCAACACTCTGATAGTCCACAGATTACAGAAAGCCCCCAGATGTGCATCGGAAACTACTACTGGTCTTCCAGGGAACGATCAAAGCGTAGACTGTTCGAGACATACCTCCCGTGGAGAAAAGTGCGCATGGTGACTGTTGTATTCAATCCTTATGAAATTTCTGTGTTTCTTTAACACTCTGATAGTCCACAGATTACAGAAGGCCACCAGATGTGCATCGGAAACTGCTACTGGTCTTACAGGGAACGATCAAAGAATAGACTGTTTGAGAATTACTTCCATGGAGGAAAGTGCGCATGGTGACTGTTGTATTCAATCCCGAGGCAATTTCTGTGTTTCATCAACACTCTGACAGTCCACAGATTACAGAATGCCTCCAGGTGTGCATCGGAAACTACTACTAGTCTTCCAGGGAACGATCAAAGCGTAGACTGTTTGAGACATTACTCACATGGAGGAAAGTGCGCATGGTGACTGTTGTATTCAATCCCGATGCAATTTCTGTGTTTCATCAACACTCTGATACCCCACAGATTACAGAATGCCTCCAGATGTGCATCGGAAACTACTACTGGTTTTCCAGGGAACGATCAAAGCGTAGACTCTTTCAGACATTACTCCCATGGAGGAAAGTGCGCATGGTGACTGGCGTATTCAATCCCGATGCTATTTCTGTGTTTCATCAACACTCTGATAGTCCACAGACTACAGAATGCCTCCAGATGTGCATTGGAAACTACTACTGGTCTTCCAGAGAAAGATCAAAGCGTAGATTCTTTGAGACATAACTCCCATGGAGGGAACTGCGCGTGGAGACTGTTGTATTCAATCCCGATGCAATTTCTGTGTTTCATCAACACTCTGACAGTCCACAGAGTACAGAAAGCCTCCAGATGTGCATCGGAAACTACTACTGGTCTTCCAGGGAACGATCAAAGCGTAGACTGTTTGAGACATTACTTTTATGGAGGAATGTGCGCATGGTGACTGTTGTATTCAATCCCGATGCAAATTCTGTGTTTCGCAAACACTCTGATAGTCCTCAGATTACAGAATGCTTCCAGATGTGCATTGGAAACTACTACTGGTCTTCCAGGGAACGATCAAAGCGTAGACTGTTTGAGAATTACTCCCATGAAGGAAAGTGCGCAACGTGACTGTTGTATTCAATCCCGATGCAATTTCTGTGTTTCATCAACACTCTGATACTCCACAGATTACAGAATGCCTCCAGATGTGCATCGGAAACTACTATTGGTCTTCCAGGGAACGATCAAAGCGTAGACTGTTTGAGATATTACTAGCATGGAGGAAAGTGGGGATGGTGACTGTTGTATTCAATCCCGATGCAATTTCTGTGTTTCATCAACACTCTGATAGTCCACAGATTACAGAATGCCTCCAGAAGTGCATCGGAAACTACTACTGTTCTTCCAGGGAACCATCAAAGCGTAAACTCCTTGAGACATTACTGCCATGGAGGAAAGTGCGCAAGGTGACTGTTGCATTCAATCCATGCATTTTCTGTGTTTCATCAACACTCTGATAGTCCACAGCGTACAGAAAGACTCCAGATGTGCATCGGAAGCTACTACTGGTCTTCTAGGGAACGATCAAAGCGTAGACAGTTAGGACATTACTCCCATGGATGGAAGTGCGCATGGTGACTGTTGTATTCAATTTCGATGCAATTACTTCGTTTCATCAACACTCTGATAGTCTACACATTACAGAATGTCACCAGATGTGCATCGGAAACTACTACTGGTCTTCCAGGGAACGATCAAAGCGTAGACTGTTTGAGAATTACTCCCATGGAGGAAAGTGCGCATGGTGACTGTTGTATTCAATCCCGATGCAATTTCTGTGTTTCATCAACACTCTAATAGTCCACAGATTACAGAATGCCTCCAGATGTGCATCGGAAACTACTACTGGTCTTCCAGGGAACGATCAAACGGTAGACTCTTTCAGACATTACTCCCATGGAGGAATGTGGGGATGGTGACTGTTGTATTCAATCCCGATGCAATTTCTGTGTTTCATCAACACTCTGATAGTCCACAGACTACAGAATGCCTCCAGATGTGCATTGGAAACTACTACTGGTCTTCCAGAGAAAGATCAAAGCGTAGATTCTTTGAGACATAACTCCCATGGAGGGAACTGCGCATGGAGACTGTTGTATTCAATCCCGATGCAATTTCTGTGTTTCATCAACACTCTGACAGTCCACAGAGTACAGAAAGCCTCCAGATGTGCATCGGAAACTACTACTGGTCTTCCAGGGAACGATCAAAGCGTAGACTGTTAGAGACATAATCTCGTGGAGGAAAGTGCGCATGGTGACTGTTGTATTCAATCCAGATGCAATTTCTGTGTTTCATCAACACTCTGATAGTACTCAGATTACAGAATGCCTCCAGATGTGCATCGGAAACTACTACTGGTCTTCCAGAGAACGATCAAAGCGTAGACTGTTTCAGAATTACTCCAATGAAGGAAAGTGCGGATGGTGACTGTTGTATTCAATCCCGATGCAATTCCTGTGTTTCATCAACACTCTGATAGTCCACAGACTACAGAATGCCTCCAGATGTGCATTGGAAACTACTACTAGTCTTCCAGAGAAAGATCAAAGCGTAGATTCTTTGAGACATAACTCACATGGAGGGAACTGCGTATGGAGACTGTTGTATTCAATCCCGATGCAATTTCTGTGTTTCATCAACACTCTAATAGTCCACAGATTACAGAATGCCTCCAGATGTGCATCGGAAACTACTACTGGTCTTCCAGAGAACGATCAAAGCGTAGACTGTTTCAGAATTACTCCAATGAAGGAAAGTGCGGATGGTGACTGTTGTATTCAATCCCGATGCAATTTCTGTGTTTCATCAACACTCTGATAGTCCACAGACTACAGAATGCCTCCAGATGTGCATTGGAAACTACTACTAGTCTTCCAGAGAAAGATCAAAGCGAAGATTCTTTGAGACATAACTCACATGGAGGGAACTGCGTATGGAGACTGTTGTATTCAATCCCGATGCAATTTCTGTGTTTCATCAACACACTGACAGTGCACAGTGTACAGAAAGCCTCCAGATGTGCATCGGAAAGTACTACTGGTCTTCCAGGGAACGATCAAAGCGTAGACTGTTAGAGACATAATCTCATGGAGGAAAGTGCGCATGGTGACTGTTGTATTCAATCCCGATGCAATTACTGTGTTTCATCAACACTCTGATAGTCCACAAAAATACAGAATGCCTCCAGATGTTCATCGGAAACTACTACTGGTCTTCCAGGGAACGATCAAAGCGTTGAGTATTTGAGACAATACTCATATGGAGGAAAGTGCGCATGGTGACTATTGTATTCAATCCCGATGCAATTTCTGTGTTTCATCAACACTCTGATAGTCCACAGAGTACAGAAAGCCTCCAGATGTGCATCGGAAACTACTACTGGTCTTCCAGGGAACGATCAAAGCGTAGACTGTTAGAGACATAATCTCATGGAGGAAAGTGCGCATGGTGACTGTTGTATTCAATCCCGATGCAATTACTGTGTTTCATCAACACTCTGATAGTCCACAAAAATACAGAATGCCTCCAGATGTTCATCGGAAACTACTACTGGTCTTCCAGGGAACGATCAAAGCGTTGAGTATTTGAGACAATACTCATATGGAGGAAAGTGCGCATGGTGACTATTGTATTCAATCCCGATGCAATTTCTGTGTTTCATCAACACTCTGATAGTCCACAGAGTACAGAAAGCCTCTAGATGTGCATCGGAAACTACTACTGGTCTTCCAGGGAACGATCAAATCGTAGACTGTTTGAGACATACCTCCCGTGGAGGAAGGTGCGCATGGTGATTGTTGTATTCAGTCCCGATGCAATTTCTGTGTTTCATCATCACTCTGATAGTCCACAGAGTACAGAAAGCCTCCAGATGTGCATCGGAAACCACTACTGGTCTTCCAGGGAACGATCAAAGCGTAGACTGTTTGAGAATTACTCCCATGAAGGAAAGTGTGCATCGTGACTGTTGTATTCAATCCCGATGCAATTTCTGTGTTTCATCAACACTCTGATAGTCCACAGATTACAGAATGCCACGAGATGTGCATCGGAGACTACTAGTGGTCTTCCAGGGAACGATCAAAGCGTAGACTCTTTCAGACATTACTCCCATGGAGGAAAGTGCGCATGGTGACTGGCGTATTCAATCCCGATGCAATTTCTGTGTTTCATCAACACTCTGATAGTCCACAGATTACAGAATGCCACCAGATGTGCATCGGAAACTACTACTGGACTTCCAGGGAACGATCAAAGCGTAGATTGTTTGAGACATACCTCCCGTGGAAGAAAGTGCGTATGGTGACTGTTGTATTCAATCCCGATGCAATTTCTGTGTTTCATCAACACTCTGATAGTCCACAGATTACAGAATGTCACCAGATGTGCATCGGAAACTACTACTGGTCTTCCAGGGAACGATCAAAGCGTAGACTGTTTGGGACATTACTCAAATGGAGGAAAGTGCACATGGTGATTGTTGTATTCAATCCCGATTCAATTTCTGTGTTTCATCAACACTCTGATAGTCCACAGATTACAGAATGCCATGAGATGTGCATCGGAAACTACTACTGGTCTTCCAGGGAACGATCAAAGCGTAGACTCTTTCAGACATTACTCCCATGGAGGAAAGTGCGCATGGTGACTGGCGTATTCAATCCCGATGCAATTTCTGTGTTTCATCAACACTCTGATAGTCCACAGATTACCTAATGCCTCCACATGTGCATCGGAAACTACTACTGGTCTTCCAGGGAAAGATCAAAACGTAAACTCTTTGAGACATTACTTCCATGGAGGAAAGTGCGCATCGTGACTGTTGTATTCGATCCCGATGCAATTTCTGTGTTCCATCAACACTATGATAGTCCACAGACTACAGAATGCCTCCAGATGTGCATCGGAAGCTACTACTGGTCTTCCAGGGAAAGATCAAAGCGTAGACTTTTTGAGACATAACTCCCATGGAGGAAACTGCGCATGGAGACTGTTGTATACAATCCCGATGCAATTTCTTTGTTTCATCAACACTCTGACAGTCCACAGAGTACAGAAAGCCTCCAGATGTGCATCGGAAACTACTACTGGTCTTCCAGGGACCGATCAAAGCGTAGACTGTTTGAGACATTACTCCCATGGAGGAAAGTGCGCATGGTGACTGTTGTATTCAATCCCGATGCAATTACTGTGTTTCATCAACACTCTGATAGTCCACAAATTACAGAATGCCTCCAGATGTGCATCGGAAACTACTACTGGTCTTCCAGGGAACGATCAAAGCGTACCCGGTTTGAGAATTACTCCCATGAAGGAAAGTGCGCATGGTGACTGTTGTATTCAATCCCGATGCAATTTCTGTGTTTCATCAACACTCTGATACTCCACAGATTACAGAATGCCTCCAGATGTGCATCGGAATCTACTACTGGTCTTAGAGGGAACGATCTAAGCGTAGACTGTTTGAGATATTACTCCCATGGAGGAAAGTGCGCATGGTGAATGTTGTATTCAATCCCGGTGCAATTTCTGTGTTTCATCAACACTCTGATAGTCCACAGATTACAGAATGCCTCCAGAAGTGCATCAGAAACTACTACCGTTCTTCCAGGGAACGATCAAAACGTAAACTCCTTGAGACATTACTCCCATGGAGGAAAGTGCGCATGGTGACTGTTGTATTCAATCCCGATGCAATTTCTGTGTTTCATCAACACTCTGATAGTCCACAGACTACAGAATGCCTCCAGATGTGCATTGGAAACTACTACTGGTCTTCCAGAGAAAGATCAAAGCGTAGATACTTTGAGACATAACTCCCATGGAGGGAACTGCGCATGGAGACTGTTGTATTCAATCCCGATGCAATTTCTGTGTTTCATCAACACTCTGACAGTCCACAGAGTACAGAAAGCCTCCAGATGTGCATCGGAAACTACTACTGGTCTTCCAGGGAACGATCAAAGCGTAGACTGTTTGAGAATTACTCCCATGGAGGAAAGTGCCTATGGTGACTGTTGTATTCAATCCCGATGCAATTTCTGTGTTCCATCAACACTCTGATAGTCTACACATTACAGAATGTCACCAGATGTGCATCGGAAACTACTACTGGTCTTCCAGGGAACGATCAAAGCGTAGACTGTTTGAGAATTACTCCCATGGTGGAAAGTGCGCATGGTGACTGTTGTATTCAATCCCGATGCAATTTCTGTGTTTCATCATCACTCTAATAGTCCACAGATTACAGAATGCCTCCAGATGTGCATCGGAAACTGCTACTGGTCTTCCAGGGAACGATCAAACGGTAGACTCTTTCAGACATTACTCCCATGGAGGAAAGTGCGGATGGTGACTGTTGTATTCAATCCCGATGCAATTTCTGTGTTTCATCAACACTCTGATAGTCCACAGACTACAGAATGCCTCCAGATGTGCATTGGAAACTACTACTGGTCTTCCAGAGAAAGATCAAAGCGTAGATTCTTTGAGACATAACTCCCATGGAGGGAACTGCGCATGGAGACTGTTGTATTCAATCCCGATGCAATTTCTGTGTTTCATCAACACTCTGACAGTCCACAGGGTACAGAAAGCCTCCAGATGTGCATCGGAAACTACTACTGGTCTTCCAGGGAACGATCAAAGCGTAGAGTGTTAGAGACATAATCTCATGGAGGAAAGTGCGCATGGTGACTGATGTATTCAATCCAGATGCAATTTCTGTGTTTCATCAACACTCTGATAGTACTCAGATTACAGAATGCCTCCAGATGTGCATCGGAAACTACTACTGGTCTTCTAGGGAACGATCAAAGCGTAGACTGTTAGGACATTACCCCCATGGATGGAAGTGTGCATGGTGGCTGTTGTATTCAATCCCGATGCAATTACTGTGTTTCGTCAACACTCTGATAGTCTACACATTACAGAATGTCACCAGATGTGCATCGGAAACTACTACTGGTCTTCCACGGAACGATCAAAGCGTAGACTGTTTGAGAATTACTCCCATGGAGGAAAGTGCGCATGGTGACTGTTGTATTCAATCCCGATGCAATTTCTGTGTTTCATCAACACTGTAATAGTCCACAGATTACAGAATGCCTCCAGATGTGCATCGGAAACTACTACTGGTCTTCCAGAGAACGATCAAAGCGTAGACTCTTTCAGACATTACTCCCATGGAGGAAAGTGCGGATGGTGACTGTTGTATTCAATCCCGATGCAATTTCTGTGTTTCATCAACACTCTGATAGTCCACAGACTACAGAATGCCTCCAGATGTGAATTGGAAACTACTACTGGTCTTCCAGAGAAAGATCAAAGCGTAGATTCTTTGAGACATAACTCACATGGAGGGAACTGCGCATGGAGACTGTTGTATTCAATCCCGATGCAATTTCTGTGTTTCATCAACACTCTGACAGTCCACAGTGTACAGAAAGCCTCCAGATGTGCATCGGAAACTACTACTGGTCTTCCAGGGAACGATCAAAGCGTAGACTGTTAGAGACATAATCTCATGGAGGAAAGTGCGCATGGTGACTGTTGTATTCAATCCCGATGCAATTACTGTGTTTCATCAACACTCTGATAGTCCACAAAAATACAGAATGCCTCCAGATGTTCATCGGAAACTACTACTGGTCTTCCAGGGAACGATCAAAGCGTTGAGTATTTGAGACAATACTCATATGGAGGAAAGTGCGCATGGTGACTATTGTATTCAATCCCGATGCAATTTCTGTGTTTCATCAACACTCTGATAGTCCACAGAGTACAGAAAGCCTCCAGATGTGCATCGGAAACTACTACTGGTCTTCCAGGGAACGATCAAATCGTAGACTGTTTGAGACATACCTCCCGTGGAGGAAGGTGCGCATGGTGATTGTTGTATTCAGTCCCGATGCAATTTCTGTGTTTCATCAACACTCTGATAGTCCACAGATTACAGAATGCCACGAGATGTGCATCGGAGACTACTACTGGTCTTCCAGGGAACGATCAAAGCGTAGACTCTTTCAGACATTACTCCCATGAAGGAAAGTGCGCATCGTGACTGTTGTATTCAATCCCGATGCAATTTCTGTGTTTCATCAACACTCTGATAGTCCACAGATTACAGAATGCCACGAGATGTGCATCGGAGACTACTACTGGTCTTCCAGGGAACGATCAAAGCGTAGACTCTTTCAGACATTACTCCCATGGAGGAAAGTGCGCATGGTGACTGGCGTATTCAATCCCGATGCAATTTCTGTGTTTCATCAACACTCTGATAGTCCACAGATTACAGAATGCCACCAGATGTGCATCGGAAACTACTACTGGTCTTCCAGGGAACGATCAAAGCGTAGATTGTTTGAGACATACCTCCCGTGGAAGAAAGTGCGTATGGTGACTGTTGTATTCAATCCCGATGCAATTTCTGTGTTCCATCAACACTCTGATCGTCCACAGACTACAGAATGCCTCCAGATGTGCATCGGAAGCTACTACTGGTCTTCCAGGGAAAGATCAAAGCGTAGACTTTTTGAGACATAACTCCCATGGAGGAAACTGCGCATGGAGACTGTTGTATACAATCCCGATGCAATTTCTTTGTTTCATCAACACTCTGACAGTCCACAGAGTACAGAAAGCCTCCAGATGTGCATCGGAAACTACTACTGGTCTTCCAGGGAACGATCAAAGCGTAGACTGTTTGAGACATTACTCCCATGGAGGAAAGTGCGCATGGTGACTGTTGTATTCAATCCCGATGCAATTACTGTGTTTCATCAACACTCTGATAGTCCACAAATTACAGAATGCCTCCAGATGTGCATCGGAAACTACTACTGGTCTTCCAGGGAACGATCAAAGCGTACCCGGTTTGAGAATTACTCCCATGAAGGAAAGTGCGCATGGTGACTGTTGTATTCAATCCCGATGCAATTTCTGTGTTTCATCAACACTCTGATACTCCACAGATTACAGAATGCCTCCAGATGTGCATCGGAAACTACTACTGGTCTTAGAGGGAACGATCAAAGCGTAGACTGTTTGAGATATTACTCCCATGGAGGAAAGTGCGAATGGTGACTGTTGTATTCAATCCCGGTGCAATTTCTGTGTTTCATCAACACTCTGATAGTCCACAGATTACAGAATGCCTCCAGAAGTGCATCAGAAACTACTACTGTTCTTCCAGGGAACGATCAAAACGTAAACTCCTTGAGACATTACTCCCATGGAGGAAAGTGCGCATGGTGACTGTTGTATTCAATCCATGCATTTTCTGTGTTTCATTAACACTCTTGATAGTCCACAGATTACAGAATGCCACGAGATGTGCATCGTAAACTACTACTGGTCTTCCAGGGAACGATCAAAGCGTGGACTGTTTGAGACATACCTCCCATGGAGGAAAGTGAGCATGGTGACTGTCGTATTCAATCCCGATGCAATTTCTGTGTTTCATCAACACTCTGATAGTCCACAGATTACAGAATGCCTCCAGATGTGCATCGGAAACTACTACTGGTCTTCCAGGGAACGATCAAAGCGTAGATTCTTTGAGACATAACTCCCATGGAGGGAACTGCGCGTGGAGACTGTTGTATTCAATCCCGATGCAATTTCTGTGTTTCATCAACACTCTGACAGTCCACAGAGTACAGAAAGCCTCCAGATGTGCATCGGAAACTACTACTGGTCTTCCAGGGAACGATCAAAGCGTAGACTGTTTGAGACATTACTTTTATGGAGGAATGTGCGCATGGTGACTGTTGTATTCAACCCCGATGCAATTTCTGTGTTTCGCAAACACTCTGATAGTCCTCAGATTACAGAATGCTTCCAGATGTGCATCGGAAATTACTACTGGTCTTCCAGGGAACGATCAAAGCGTAGACTGTTTGAGAATTACTCCCATGAAGGAAAGTGCGCAACGTGACTGTTGTATTCAATCCCGATGCAATTTCTGTGTTTCATCAACACTCTGATAGTCCACAAATTACAGAATGCCTCCAGATGTGCATCGGAAACTACTACTGGTCTTCCAGGGAACGATCAAAGCGTAGACTGTTTGAGATATTACTAGCATGGAGGAAAGTGCGGATGGTGACTGTTGTATTCAATCCCGATGCAATTTCTGTGTTTCATCAACACTCTGATAGTCCACAGATTACAGAATGCCTCCAGAAGTGCATCGGAAACTACTACTGTTCTTCCAGGGAACCATCAAAGCGTAAACTCCTTGAGACATTACTGCCATGGAGGAAAGTGCGCAAGGTGACTGTTGCATTCAATCCATGCATTTTCTGTGTTTCATCAACACTCTGATAGTCCACAGCGTACAGAAAGACTCCAGATGTGCATCGGAAGCTACTACTGGTCTTCTAGGGAACGATCAAAGCGTAGACAGTTAGGACATTACTCCCATGGATGGAAGTGCGCATGGTGACTGTTGTATTCAATTTCGATGCAATTACTTCGTTTCATCAACACTCTGATAGTCTACACATTACAGAATGTCACCAGATGTGCATCGGAAACTACTACTGGTCTTCCAGGGAACGATCAAAGCGTAGACTGTTTGAGAATTACTCCCATGGAGGAAAGTGCGCATGGTGACTGTTGTATTCAATCCCGATGCAATTTCTGTGTTTCATCAACACTCTAATAGTCCACAGATTACAGAATGCTTCCAGATGTGCATCGGAAACTACTACTGGTCTTCCAGGGAACGATCAAACGGTAGACTCTTTCAGACATTACTCCCATGGAGGAAAGTGGGGATGGTGACTGTTGTATTCAATCCCGATGCAATTTCTGTGTTTCATCAACACTCTGATAGTCCACAGACTACAGAATGCCTCCAGATGTGCATTGGAAACTACTACTGGTCTTCCAGAGAAAGATCAAAGCGTAGATTCTTTGAGACATAACTCCCATGGAGGGAACTGCGCATGGAGACTGTTGTATTCAACCCCGATGCAATTTCTGTGTTTCATCAACACTCTGACAGTCCACAGAGTACAGAAAGCCTCCAGATGTGCATCGGAAACTACTACTGGTCTTCCAGGGAACGATCAAAGCGTAGACTGTTAGAGACATAATCTCATGGAGGAAAGTGCGCATGGTGACTGTTGTATTCAATCCAGATGCAATCTCTGTGTTTCATCAACACTCTGATAGTACTCAGATTACAGAATGCCTCCAGATGTGCATCGGAAACTACTACTGGTCCTCTAGGGAACGATCAAAGCGTAGACTGTTAGGACATTACTCCCATTGATGGAAGTGCGCATGGTGGCTGTTGTATTCAATCCCGATGCAATTACTGTGATTCATCAACACTCTGATAGTCTACACATTACAGAATGTCACCAGATGTGCATCGGAAACTACTACTGGTCTTACAGGGAACGATCAAAGCGTAGACTGTTTGAGAATTACTCCCATGGAGGAAAGTGCGCATGGTGACTGTTTTATTCAATCCCGATGCAATTTCTGTGTTTCATCAACACTCTAATAGTCCACAGATTACAGAATGCCTCCAGATCTGCATCGGAAACTACTACTGGTCTTCCAGAGAACGATCAAAGCGTAGACTGTTTCAGAATTACTCCAATGAAGGAAAGTGCGGATGGTGACTGTTGTGTTCAATCCCGATGCAATTTCTATGTTTCATCAACACTCTGATAGTCCACAGACTACAGAATGCCTCCAGATGTGCATTGGAAACTACTACTAGTCTTCCAGAGAAAGATCAAAGCGTAGATTCTTTGAGACATAACTCACATGGAGGGAACTGCGTATGGAGACTGTTGTATTCAATCCCGATGCAATTTCTGTGTTTCATCAACACTCTGACAGTCCACAGTGTACAGAAAGCCTCCAGATGTGCATCGGAAAGTACTACTGGTCTTCCAGGGAACGATCAAAGCGTAGACTGTTAGAGACATAATCTCATGGAGGAAAGTGCGCATGGTGACTGTTGTATTCAATCCCGATGCAATTACTGTGTTTCATCAACACTCTGATAGTCCACAAAAATACAGAATGCCTCCAGATGTTCATCGGAAACTACTACTGGTCTTCCAGGGAACGATCAAAGCGTTGAGTATTTGAGACAATACTCATATGGAGGAAAGTGCGCATGGTGACTATTGTATTCAATCCCGATGCAATTTCTGTGTTTCATCAACACTCTGATAGTCCACAGAGTACAGAAAGCCTCCAGATGTGCATCGGAAACTACTACTGGTCTTCCAGGGAACGATCAAAGCGTAGACTGTTAGAGACATAATCTCATGGAGGAAAGTGCGCATGGTGACTGTTGTATTCAATCCCGATGCAATTACTGTGTTTCATCAACACTCTGATAGTCCACAAAAATACAGAATGCCTCCAGATGTTCATCGGAAACTACTACTGGTCTTCCAGGGAACGATCAAAGCGTTGAGTATTTGAGACAATACTCATATGGAGGAAAGTGGGCATGGTGACTATTGTATTCAATCCCGATGCAATTTCTGTGTTTCATCAACACTCTGATAGTCCACAGAGTACAGAAAGCCTCCAGATGTGCATCGGAAACTACTACTGGTCTTCCAGGGAACGATCAAATCGTAGACTGTTTGAGACATACCTCCCGTGGAGGAAGGTGCGCATGGTGATTGTTGTATTCAGTCCCGATGCAATTTCTGTGTTTCATCAACACTCTGATAGTCCACAGAGTACAGAAAGCCTCCAGATGTGCATCGGAAACTACTACTGGTCTTCCAGGGAACGTTCAAAGCGTAGATTGTTTGAGACATACCTCCCGTGGAAGAAAGTGCGTATGGTGACTGTTGTATTCAATCCCGATGCAATTTCTGTGTTTCATCAACACTCTGATAGTCCACAGATTACAGAATGTCACCAGATGTGCATCGGAAACTACTACTGGTCTTCCAGGGAACGATCAAAGCGTAGACTGTTTGGGACATTACTCAAATGGAGGAAAGTGCACATGGTGATTGTTGTATTCAATCCCGATTCAATTTCTGTGTTTCATCAACACTCTGATAGTCCACAGATTACAGAATGAAACGAGATATGCATCGGAAACTACTACTGGTCTTCCAGGGAACGATCAAAGCGTAGACTCTTTCAGACATTACTCCCATGGAGGAAAGTGCGCATGGTGACTGGCGTATTCAATCCCGATGCAATTTCTGTGTTTCATCAACACTCTGATAGTCCACAGATTACAGAATGCTACCAGATGTGCATCGGAAACTACTACTGGTCTTCCAGGGAACGATCAAAGCGTAGATTGCTTGAGACATACCTCCCGTGGAAGAAAGTGCGTATGGTGACTGTTGTAATCAATCCCGATGCAATTTCTGTGTTTCATCAACACTCTGATAGTCCACAGATTACAGAATGTCACCAGATGTGCATCGGAAACTACTACTGGTCTTCCAGGGAACGATCAAAGCGTAGTCTGTTTGGGACATTACCCCCATGGAGGAAAGTGCACATGGTGATTGTTGTATACAATCCCGATTCAATTTCTGTGTTTCATCAACACTCTGATAGTCCACAGATTACCCAATGCCTCCAGATGTGCATGGGAAACTATTACTGGTCTTCCAGGGAACGATCAAAACGTAAACTCTTTGAGACATTACTCCCATGGAGGAAAGTGCGCATCGTGACTGTTGTATTCGATCCCGATGCAATTTCTGTGTTCCATCAACACTCTGATCGTCCACAGACTACAGAATGCCTCCAGATGTGCATCGGAAGCTACTACTGGTCTTCCAGGGAAGATCAAAGCGTAGACTTTTTGAGACATAACTCCCATGGAGGAAACTGCGCATGGAGACTGTTGTATACAATCCCGATGCAATTTCTGTGTTTCATCAACACTCTGACAGTCCACAGAGTACAGAAAGCCTCCAGATGTGCATCGGAAACTACTACTGGTCTTCCAGGGAACGATCAAAGCGTAGACTGTTTGAGACATTACTCCCATGGAGGAAAGTGCGCATGGTGACTGTTGTATTCAATCACGATGCAATTACTGTGTTTCATCAACACTCTGATAGTCCACAAATTACAGAATGCCTCCAGATGTGCATCGGAAACTACTACTGGTCTTCCAGGGAACGATCAAAGCGTACCCGGTTTGAGAATTACTCCCATGAAGGAAAGTGCGCATGGTGACTGTTGTATTCAATCCCGGTGCAATTTCTGTGTTTCATCAACACTCTGATAGTCCACAGATTACAGAATGCCTCCAGAAGTGCATCAGAAACTACTACTGTTCTTCCAGGGAACGATCAAAACGTAAACTCCTTGAGACATTACTCCCATGGAGGAAAGTGCGCATGGTGACTGTTGTATTCAATCCATGCATTTTCTGTGTTTCATTAACACTCTTGATAGTCCACAGATTACAGAATGCCACGAGATGTGCATCGGAAACTACTACTGGTCTTCCAGGGAACGATCAAAGCGTGGACTGTTTGAGACATACCTCCCATGGAGGAAAGTGAGCATGGTGTCTGTCGTATTCAATCCCGATGCAATTTCTGTGTTTCATCAACACTCTGATAGTCCACAGATTACAGAATGCCTCCAGATGTGCATCGGAAACTACTACTGGTCTTCCAGGGAACGATCAAAGCGTAGACTGTTTGAGACATTACTCCCATGGAGGAAAGTGCGCATGGTGACTGTTGTATTCAATCCCGATGCAATTTCTGTGTTTCATCAACACTCTGATACCCCACAGATTACAGAATGCCTCCAGATGTGCATCGGAAACTACTACTGGTCTTCCAGGGAACGATCAAAGCGTAGACTCTTTCAGACATTACTCCCATGGAGGAAAGTGCGCATGGTGACTGGCGTATTCAATCCCGATGCAATTTCTGTGTTTCATCAACACTCTGATAGTCCACAGACTACAGAATGCCTCCAGATGTGCATTGGAAACTACTACTGGTCTTCCAGAGAAAGATCAAAGCGTAGATTCTTTGAGACATAACTCCCATGGAGGGAACTGCGCGTGGAGACTGTTGTATTCAATCCCGATGCAATTTCTGTGTTTCATCAACACTCTGACAGTCCACAGAGTACAGAAAGCCTCCAGATGTGCATCGGAAACTACTACTGGTCTTCCAGGGAACGATCAAAGCGTAGACTGTTAGAGACATAATCTCATGGAGGAAAGTGTGCATGGTGACTGTTGTATTCAATCCAGATGCAAATTCTGTGTTTCATCAACACTCTGATAGTACTCAGATTACAGAATGCCTCCAGATGTGCATCGGAAACTACTACTGGTCCTCTAGGGAACGATCAACGCGTAGACTGTTAGGACATTACTCCCATGGATGGAAGTGCGCATGGTGGCTGTTGTATTCAATCCCGATGCAATTACTGTGTTTCATCAACACTCTGATAGTCTACACATTACAGAATGTCACCAGATGTGCATCGGAAACTACTACTGGTCTTACAGGGAACAATCAAAGCGTAGACTGTTTGAGAATTACTCCCATGGAGGAAAGTGCGCATGGTGACTGTTGTATTCAATCCCGATGCAATTTCTGTGTTTCATCAACACTCTAATAGTCCACAGATTACAGAATGCCTCCAGATCTGCATCGGAAACTACTACTGGTCTTCCAGAGAACGATCAAAGCGTAGACTGTTTCAGAATTACTCCCATGAAGGAAAGTGCGGATGGTGACTGTTGTGTTCAATCCCGATGCAATTTCAGTCTTTCATCAACACTCTGATAGTCCACAGACTACAGAATGCCTCCAGATGTGCATTGGAAACTACTACTAGTCTTCCAGAGAAAGATCAAAGCGTAGATTCTTTGAGACATAACTCACATGGAGGGAACTGCGTATGGAGACTGTTGTATTCAATCCCGATGCAATTTCTGTGTTTCATCAACACTCTGACAGTCCACAGTGTACAGAAAGCCTCCAGATGTGCATCGGAAAGTACTACTGGTCTTCCAGGGAACGATCTAAGCGTAGACTGTTAGAGACATAATCTCATGGAGGAAAGTGCGCATGGTGACTGTTGTATTCAATCCCGATGCAATTACTGTGTTTCATCAACACTCTGATAGTCCACAAAAATACAGAATGCCTCCAGATGTTCATCGGAAACTACTACTGGTCTTCCAGGGAACGATCAAAGCGTTGAGTATTTGAGACAATACTCATATGGAGGAAAGTGCGCATGGTGACTATTGTATTCAATCCCGATGCAATATCTGTGTTTCATCAACACTCTGATAGTCCACAGAGTACAGAAAGCCTCCAGATGTGCATCGGAAACTACTACTGGTCTTCCAGGGAACGATCAAATCGTAGACTGTTTGAGACATACCTCCCGTGGAGGAAAGTGCGCATGGTGATTGTTGTATTCAATCCCGATGCAATTTCTGTGTTTCATCAACACTCTGATAGTCCACAAATTACAGAATGCATCCAGATGTTCATCGGAAACTACTACTGGTCTTCCAGGGAACGATCAAAGCGTAGACTGTTTGAGAATTACTCCCATGAAGGAAAGTGCGCATCGTGACTGTTGTATTCAATCCCGATGCAATTTCTGTGTTTCATCAACATTCTGATACTCCACAGATTACAGAATGCCTCCAGATGTGCATCGGAAAATACTACTGGTCTTCCAGGGAACGATCAAAGCGTAGACTGTTTGAGATATTACTCCCATGGAGGAAAGTGCGCATGGTGACTGTTGTATTCAATCCCGATGCAATTTCTGTGTTTCATCAACACTCTGATAGTCCACAGATTACAGAATGTCACCAGATTTGCATCGGAAACTAAAACTGGTCTTCCAGGGAACGATCAAAGCGTAGACTGTTTGGGACATTACTCCCATGGAGGAAAGTGCACATGGTGATTGTTGTATTCAATCCCGATTCAATTTCTGTGTTTCATCAACACTCTGATAGTCCACAGATTACCTAATGCCTCCAGATGTGCATGGGAAACTACTACTGGTCTTCCAGGGAACGATCAAAACGTAAACTCTTTGAGACATTACTCCCATGGAGGAAAGTGCGCATCGTGACTGTTGTATTCGATCCCGATGCAATTTCTGTGTTTCATCAACACTCTGATAGTCCTCAGATTACAGGATGCCTCCAGATGTGCATCGGAAACTACTACTGGTCATCCAGGGAACAATCAAAGCGTAGACTGTTTGAGAATTACTCCAATGGAGGAAAGTGCACATCGTGATTTTTGTATTCAATCCCGATTCAATTTCTGTGTTTCATCAACACGCTGATAGTCCGCAGATTACCTAATGCCTCCAGATATGCATCGCAAACTTCTACTGGTCTTCCAGGGAACGATCAAAACGTAAACTCATTGTGAAATTACTCCCATGGAGGAAAGTGCGCATCGTGAATGTTGTATTCAATCCCGATGCAATTTCTGTGTTTCATCAACACTCTGATAGTCCACAGACTACAGAATGCCTCCAGATGTGCATCGGAAGCTACTACTGGTCTTCCAGGGAAAGATCAAATCGTAGACTCTTTGAGACATAACTCCCATGGAGGAAACTGCGCATGGAGACTGTTGTATTCAATCCCGATGCAATTTCTGTGTTTCAGCAACACTCTGACAGTCCACAGAGTACAGACAGCCTCCAGATGTGCTTCGGAAACTACTACTGGTCTTCCAGGAAACGATCAAAGCGTAGACTGTTTGAGACATTACTCCCATGGAGGAAAGTGCGCATGGTGACTGTTGTATTCAATCCCGATGCAGTTACTGTGTTTCATCAACACTCTCGAAGTCCACAAATTACAGAATGCCTCCAGATGTTCATCGGAAACTACTACTGGTCTTCCAGGGAACGATCAAAACGTAGAGTATTTGAGACATTACTCCCATGGAGGAAAGAGCACATGGTGACTGTTCAATTCAATCCCGATGCAATTTCTGTGTTTCATCAACACTCTGATCGTCCACAGAGTACAGAAAGCCTACAGATGTGCATCGGAAACTACTACTGGTCTTCCAGGGAACATTGAAAGCGTAGACTGTTAGCGACATTACTCCCATGGATGAAAGTGCGCATGGTGACTGTTGTATTCAATCCCGATGCAATTTTTGTGTTTCATCAACACTCCGATAGTCCACAAATTACATAATGCCTCCAGATGTTCATCGGAAACTACTACTGGTCTTCCAGGGAACGATCAAAGCGTAGACTGTTTGAGACATTACTCCCATGGAGGAATGTGCGCATGGTGACTGTTGTATTCAATCCCAATGCAATTTCTGTGTTTCATCAACACTCTAATAGTCCACAGATTACAGAATGCCTCCAGGTGTGCATCGGAAACTACTACTGGTCTTCCAGGGAACGATCAAAGCGTAGACTGTTTCAGACATTACTCCCATGGAGGAAAGTGCGCATTGTGACTGTTGTATTCAATCCCGATGCAATTTCTGTGTTTCATCAACACTCTGATACCCCACAGATTACAGAATGCCTCCAGATGTGCATCGGAAACTACTACTGGTCTTCCAGGGAACGATCAAAGCGTAGACTGTTTGAGACATTACTCCCATGGAGGAATGTGCGCATGGTGACTGTTGTATTCAATCCCAATGCAATTTCTGTCTTTCATCAACACTCTAATAGTCCACAGATTACAGAATGCCTCCAGGTGTGCATCGGAAACTACTACTGGTCTTCCAGGGAACGATCAAAGCGTAGACTGTTTGAGACATTACTCCCATGGAGGAAAGTGCGCATTGTGAATGTTGTATTCAATCCCGATGCAATTTCTGTGTTTCATCAACACTCTGATACCCCACAGATTACAGAATGCCTCCAGATGTGCATCGGAAACTACTACTGGTCTTCCAGGGAACGATCAAAGCGTAGAATGTTTGAGACATTACTCCCATGGAGGAATTTGCGCATGGTGACTGTTGTATTCAATCCCAATGCAATTTCTGTGTTTCATCAACACTCTAATAGTCCACAGATTACAGAATGCCTAAAGGTGTGCATCGGAAACTACTACTGGTCTTCCAGGGAACGATCAAAGCGTAGAATGTTTGAGACATTACTCCCATGGAGGAAAGTGCGCATTGTGACTGTTGTATTCAATCCCGATGCAATTTCTGTGTTTCATCAACACTCTGATAACCCACAGATTACAGAATGCCTCCAGATGTGCATCGGAAACTACTACTGGTCTTCCAGGGAACGATCAAAGCGTAGATTGTTTGAGACATACCTCCCGTGGAAGAAAGTGTGCATGGTGACTGTTGTATTCAATCCCGATGCAATTTCTGTGTTTCATCAACACTCTGATAGTCCACAGATTACAGAATGCCACCAGATGTGCATCGGAAACTACTACTGGTCTTCCAGGGAACGATCAAAGCGTAGATTGTTTGAGACATACCTCCCGTGGAAGAAAGTGTGCATGGTGACTGTTGTATTCAATCCCGATGCAATTTCTGTGTTTCATCAACACTCTGATAGTCCACAGATTACAGAATGTCACCAGATGTGCATCGGAAACTACTACTGGTCTTCCAGGGAACGATCAAAGCGTAGACTGTTTGAGAATTACTCCCATGGAGGAAAGTGCGCATGGTGACTGTTGTATTCAATCCCGATGCAATTTCTGTGTTTCATCAACACTGTGATAGTCCACAGATTACAGAATGCCTCCAGATGTGCATGGGAAACTACTACTGGTCTTCCAGGGAACGATCAAAACGTAAACTCTTTGAGACGTTACTCCCATGGAGGAAAGTGCGCATCGTGACTGTTGTATTCGATACCGATGCAACTTCTGTGTTCCATCAACACTCTGATAGTCCACAGACTACAGAATGCCTCCAGATGTGCATCGGAAGCTACTACTGGTCTTCCAGGGAAAGATCAAAGCGTAGACTTTTTGAGACATAACTCCCATGGAGGAAACAGCGCACGGAGACTGTTGTATACAATCCCGATGCAATTTCTGTGTTTCATCAACACTCTGACAGTCCACAGAGTACAGAAAGCCTCCAGATGTGCATCGGAAACTACTACTGGTCTTCCAGGGAACGATCAAAGCGTAGACTGTTTGAGACATTACTCCCATGGAGGAAAGTGCGCATGGTGACTGTTGTATTCAATCCCGATGCAATTACTGTGTTTCATCAACACTCTGATAGTCCACAAATTACAGAATGCCTCCAGATGTGCATCGGAAACTACTACTGGTCTTCCAGGGAACGATAAAAGCGTACCCGGTTTGAGAATTACTCCCATGAAGGAAAGTGCGCATGGTGACTGTTGTATTCAATCCCGATGCAATTTCTGTGTTTCATCAACACTCTGATACTCCACAGATTACAGAATGCCTCCAGATGTTCATCGGAAACTACTACTGGTCTTCCAGGGAACGATCAAAGCGTAGACTCTTTCAGACATTACTCCCATGGAGGAAAGTGCGGATGGTGACTGTTGTATTCAATCCCGATGTAATTTCTGTGTTTCATCAACACTCTGATACTCCACAGACTACAGAATGCCTCCAGATGTGCATCGTAAACTACTACTGGCCTTCCAGGGAACGATCAAAGCGTAGACTGTTTGGGACATTACTCCCGTGGAGGAAAGTGCACATGGTGATTGTTGTATTCAATCCCGATTCAATTTCTGTGTTTCATCAACACTCTGATAGTCCACAGATTACCTAATGCCTCCAGATGTGCATGGGAAACTACTACTGGTCTTCCAGGGAACGATCAAAACGTAAACTCTTTGAGACATTACTCCCATGGAGGAAAGTGCGCATCGTGACTGTTGTATTCGATACCGATGCAATTTCTGTGTCCCATCAATACTCTGATAGTCCACAGACTACAGAATGCCTCCAGATGTGCATCGGAAGCTACTACTGGTCTTCCAGGGAAAGATCAAAGCGTAGACTTTTTGAGACATAACTCCCATGGAGGAAACTGCGCATGGAGACTGTTGTATACAATCCCGATGCAATTTCTGTGTTTCATCAACACTCTGACAGTCCACAGAGTACAGAAAGCCTCCAGATGTGCATCGGAAACTACTACTGGTCTTCCAGGGAACGATCAAAGCGTAGACTGTTTGTGACATTACTCCCATGGAGGAAAGTGCGCATGGTGACTGTTGTATTCAATTCCGATGCAATTACTGTGTTTCATCAACACTCTGATAGTCCACAAATTACAGAATGCCTCCAGATGTGCATCGGAAACTACTACTGGTCTTCCAGGGAACGATCAAAGCGTACCCGGTTTGAGAATTACTCCCATGAAGGAAAGTGCGCATGGTGACTGTTTTATTCAATCCCGATGCAATTTCTGTGTTTCATCAACACTCTGATACTCCACAGATTACAGAATGCCTCCAGATGTGCATCGGAAACTACTACTGGTCTTCCAGGGAACTATCAAAGCGTACCCTGTTTGAGAATTACTCCCATGAAGGAAAGTGCGCATGGTGACTGTTGTATTCAATCCCGATGCAATTTCTGTGTTTCATCAACACTCTGATACTCCACAGATTACAGAATGTCTCCAGATGTGCATCGGAAACTACTACTGGTCTTAGAGGGAACGATCAAAGCGTAGACTGTTTGAGATATTACTCCCATGGAGGAAAGTGCGCATGGTGACTGTTGTATTCAACCCCGGTGCAATTTCTGTGTTTCATCAACACTCTGATAGTATACAGATTACAGAATGCCTCCAGAGGTGCATCAGAAACTACTACTGTTCTTCCAGGGAACGATCAAAACGTAAACTCCTTGAGACATTACTCCCATGGAGGAAAGTGAGCATGGTGACTGTAGTATTCAATCCATGCATTTTCTGTGTTTCATTAACACTCTTGATAGTAAACAGATTACAGAATGCCTCCAGGTGTGCATCGGAAACTACTACTGGTCTTCCAGGGAACGATCAAAGCGTAGACTCTTTCAGACATTACTCCCATGGAGGAAAGTGCGGATGGTGACTGTTGTATTCAATCCCGATGTAATTTCTGTGTTTCATCAACACTCTGATACTCCACAGACTACAGAATGCCTCCAGATGTGCATCGTAAACTACTACTGGTCTTCCAGGCAACGATCAAAGCGTAGACTGTTTGGCACATTACTCCCATGGAGGAAAGTGCACATGGTGATTGTTGTATTCAATCCCGATTCAATTTCTGTGTTTCATCAACACTCTGATAGTCCACAGATTACCTAATGCCTCCAGATGTGCATGGGAAACTACTACTGGTATTCCAGAGAACGATCAAAACGTAAACTCTTTGAGACATTACTCCCATGGAGGAAAGTGCGCATCGTGACTGTTGTATTCGATACCGATGCAATTTCTGTGTCCCAACAACACTCTGATAGTCCACAGACTACAGAATGCCTCCAGATGTGCATCGGAAGCTACTACTGGTCTTCCAGGGAAAGATCAAAGCGTAGACTTTTTGAGACATAACTCCCATGGAGGAAACTGCGCATGGAGACTGTTGTATACAATCCCGATGCAATTTCTGTGTTTCATCAACACTCTGACAGTCCACAGAGTACAGAAAACCTCCAGATGTGCATCGGAAACTACTACTGGTCTTCCAGGGAACGATCAAAGCGTAGACTGTTTGTGACATTACTCCCATGGAGGAAAGTGCGCATGGTGACTGTTGTATTCAATTCCGATGCAATTACTGTGTTTCATCAACACTCTGATAGTCCACAAATTACAAAATGCCTCCAGATGTGCATCGGAAACTACTACTGGTCTTCCAGGGAACGATCAAAGCGTACCCGGTTTGAGAATTACTCCCATGAAGGAAAGTGCGCATGGTGACTGTTTTATTCAATCCCGATGCAATTTCTGTGTTTCATCAACACTCTGATACTCCACAGATTACAGAATGCCTCCAGATGTGCATCGGAAACTACTACTGGTCTTCCAGGGAACTATCAAAGCGTACCCTGTTTGAGAATTACTCCCATGAAGGAAAGTGCGCATGGTGACTGTTGTATTCAATCCCGATGCAATTTCTGTGTTTCATCAACACTCTGATACTCCACAGATTACAGAATGCCTCCAGATGTGCATCGGAAACTACTACTGGCCTTAGAGGGAACGATCAAAGCGTAGACTGTTTGAGATATTACTCCCATGGAGGAAAGTGCGCATGGTGACTGTTGTATTCAATCCCGGTGCAATTTCTGTGTTTCATCAACACTCTGATAGTATACAGATTACAGAATGCCTCCAGAAGTGCATCAGAAACTACTACTGTTCTTCCAGGGAACGATCAAAACGTAAACTCCTTGAGACATTACTCCCATGGAGGAAAGTGAGCATGGTGACTGTAGTATTCAATCCATGCATTTTCTGTGTTTCATTAACACTCTTGATAGTAAACAGATTACAGAATGCCTCCAGGTGTGCATCGGAAACTACTACTGGTCTTCCAGGGAACGATCAAAGCGTAGACTGTTTGAAACATTACTCCCATGGAGGAAAGTGCGCATGGTGACTGTTGTATTCAATCCCGATGCAATTTCTGTGTTTCATCAACACTCTGATACCCCACAGATTACAGAATGCCTCCAGATGTGCATCGGAAACTACTACTGGTCTTCCAGGGAACGATCAAAGCGTACCCGGTTTGAGAATTACTCCCATGAAGGAAAGTGCGCATGGTGACTGTTGTATTCAATCCCGATGCAATTTCTGTGTTTCATCAACACTCTGATAGTCCACAGATTACAGAATGCCTCCAGATGTGCATCGGAAACTACTACTGGTATTCCAGGGAACGATCCAAGCGTAGACTCTTTCAGACATTACTCCCATGGAGGAAAGTGCGGATGGTGACTGTTGTATTCAATCCCGATGTAATTTCTGTGTTTCATCAACACTCTGATGCTCCACAGACTACAGAATGCCTCCAGATGTGCATCGTAAACTACTACTGGTCTTCCAGGGAACGATCAAAGCGTAAACTGTTTGGGACATTACTCCCATAGAGGAAAGTGCACATGGTGATTGTTGTATTCAATCCCGATTCAATTTCTATGTTTCATCAACACTCTGATAGTCCACAGATTACCTAATGCCTCCAGATGTGCATGGGAAACTACTACTGGTCTTCCAGGGAACGATCAAAACGTAAACTCTTTGAGACATTACTCCCATGGAGGAAAGTGCGCATCGTGACTGTTGTATTCAATCCCGATGCAATTTCTGTGTTTCATCAACACTCTGATAGTCCACAGATTACAGAATGCCTCCAGATGTGCATCGGAAACTACTACTGGTCTTCCAGGGAACGATCCAAGCGTAGACTCTTTCAGACATTACTCCCATGGAGGAAAGTGCGGATGGTGACTGTTGTATTCAATCCCGATGTAATTTCTGTGTTTCATCAACACTCTGATGCTCCACAGACTACAGAATGCCACCAGATGTCCATCGAAAACCACTACTGGTCTTCCGGGGAACGATCAAAGCGTAGACTGTTTGAGACATTAGTCCCGTAAAGGAAAGTGCGCATGTTGACTGTTGTATTCAATCCCGATGCAATATCTGTGTTTCATCAACACTCTGATAGTCCACAGATTACAGAATGCCTCCTGATGTGTATCGGAAACCACTACTGGTCTTCCAGGGAACGATCAAAGCGTAGACTGTTTGAGACATTACTCCCATGGAGGAATGTGCGCATGGTGACTGTTGTATTCTATCCCGATGCAATTTCTGTGCTTCATCAACATTCTGATAGTCCACAGTTTACGGAAAGCCTCAGTATGTGCATCGGAAAGTACTACTGGCCTTCCAGGGAACGATCAAAGAGTAGACTGTTAGAGACATTACTCCCATGGAGGAAAGTGCGCATGGTGACTGTTGTATTCAATCCCGATGCAATTTCTGTGTTTCTTCAACACTCTGATAGTCCACAGATTACCGAATGCCTCCAGATGTTCATGGGAAACTACTACTGGTCTTCCAGGGTACGATCAAAGCGTAGACTGTGTGAGACATTACTCCCATGAAGGAAAGTGCGCATAGTAACTGTTGTATTCAATCCCGATGCAATTTCTCTGTTTCATCAACACTCTGATAGTCCACAGACAACAGAATGCCTCCAGATGTTCATCAGAAACTACTACTGGTCTTCCAGGGAACGATCAAAGCGTAGACTGTTTGAGACATTACTCCCATGAAGGAAAGTGCGCATGGTGACTGTTGTATTCAATCCCGATGCAATTTCTGTGTTTCATCAACACTCTGATAGTCCACAGATTACCGAATGCCTCCAGTTGTGCATCGGAATCTACTACTGGTCTCACTGGGAACGATCAAAGCGTAAACTCTTTGAGACATGACTCCCAATGAGGGAAGTGCGCATGGTGACTGTTGTATTCAATCCCGATGCAATATCTGTGTTTCATCAGCACTCTTATAGTCCACAGATTATAGAATGCTTTCAGATGTGCATCGGAAACTACTACTGGTCTTCCAGGGAACGATCAAAGCGTAGACTGTTTTAGACATTACTCCCATGGACGAAACTGCTCATGGAGATTGTTGTATTCAATCCCGATGCAATTTCTGTGTTTCATCAACACTCTGATAGTCCACAGATGACGGAAATCATCCAGATGTGCATCAGAAACTACTACTGGTTTTCCAGGGAACGATCAAATCGTAGGCTGTTAGAGACATTACTCCCATGAAGGAAAGTGCGCATGGTGACTGTTGTATTCAATCCCGATGCAATTTCTGTGTTTCATCAACACTCTGATAGTCCACAGATTACAGAATGCCTCCTGATGTGCATCGGAAACCACTACTGGTCTTCCAGGGAACGATCAAAGCGTAGACTCTTAGAGACATTACTGCCATGGAGGAAAGTGCACATGGTGACTGTTGTATTCAATCCCGATGCAATTTCTGTGTTTCATCAACAGTCTGTTAGTCCACAGATTACAGAATGCCACCAGATGTGCATCGAAAACTACTACTGGTCTTCCGGGGAATGATCAAAGCGTAGACTGTTTGAGACATTAGTCCCGTAGAGGAAAGTGCGCATGTTGACTGTTGTATTCAATCCCGATGCAATATCTGTGTTTCATCAACACTCTGATAGTCCACAGATTACAGAATGCCTCCTGATGTGCATCGGAAACCACTACTGGTCTTCCAGGGAACGATCAAAGCGTAGACTGTTTGAGACATTACTCCCATGGAGGAATGTGAGCATGGTGACTGTTGTATTCTCTCCCGATGCAATTTCTGTGCTTCATCAACATTCTGATAGTCCACAGTTTACGGAAAGCCTCCAGATGAGCATCGGAAAGTACTACTGGTCTGCCAGGGAACGATCAAAGCGTAGACTGTTAGAGACATAACTCCCATGGAGGAAAGTGCGCATGGTGACTGTTGTATTCAATCCCGATGCAATTTCTGTGTTTCATCAACTCTCTGATAGTCCACAGATTACAGAATGCCTCCAGTTGTGCATCGGAAACTACTACTGGTCTTACAGGGAACGATCAAAGCGTAAAATCTTTGAGACATAACTCCCATGGAGGGAAGTGCGCATGGTGACTGTTGTATTCAATCCCGATGCAATTTCTGTGTTTCATCAGCACTCTTATAGTCCACAGATTACAGAATGCTTTCAGATGTGCATCGGAACCTACTACTGGTCTTCCTAGGAACGATCAAAGCGTAGACTGTTTGAGACATTATTCCCATGAAGGAATTAGCGCATTGTGACTGTTGTATTCAATCCCGAGGAAATTTCTGTGTTTCATCAACACTCTCATATTCCACAGATTACAGAATGTCACCAGATGTGCATCGGAAACTACTACTGGTCTTCCATTTAACGATCAAAGCGTAGACTGTTTGAGACATTACTCCCGTGGAGGAAAGGACGCATGGTGACTGTTGTATTCAATTCCCATTCAATTTCTGTGTTTCAACAACACTCTGATTGTCCACAGATTACAGAATGCCACCAGATGTGCATCGGAAACTACTACTGGTCTTCCAGGGAACGATCAAAGCGTAGACTGTGTGAGACATTACTCCCGTGGAGGAAAGTGCGCATAGTAAATGTTGTATTCAATCCCGATGCAATTTCTCTGTTTCATCAACACTCTGATAGTCCACAGACAACAGAATGCCTCCAGATGTCCATCAGAAACTACTACTGGTCTTCCAGGGAACGATCAAAGCGTAGACTGTTTGAGACATTACTCCCATGAAGGAAAGTGCGCATGGTGACTGTTGTATTCAATCCCGATGCAATTTTTGTGTTTCATCAACACTCTGATAGTCCACAGATTACCGAATGCCTCCAGTTGTGCATCGGAAACTACTACTGGTCTTACTGGGAACGATCAAAGCGTAAACTCTTTGAGACATGACTCCCAATGAGAGAAGTGCGCATGGTGACTGTTGTATTCAATCCCGATGCAATATCTGTGTTTCATCAGCACTCTTATAGTCCACAGATTATAGAATGCTTTCAGATGTGCATCGGAAACTACTACTGGTCTTCCAGGGAACGATCAAAGCGTAGACTGTTTTAGACATTACTCCCATGGACGAAACTGCTCATGGAGATTGTTGTATTCAATCCCGATGCAATTTCTGTGTTTCATCAACACTCTGATAGTCCACAGATGACGGAAATCATCCAGATGTGCATCAGAAACTACTACTGGTCTTCCAGGGAACGATCAAATCGTAGGCTGTTAGAGACATTACTCCTATGGAGGAAAGTGCTCATGGTGACTGTAGTATTCAATAACGATGCAATTTCTGTGTTTCATGAACACTCTGATAGTCCACAGATTACCGAATGCCTCCAGATGTTCATGGGAAACTACTACTGGTCGTCCAGGGAATGATCAAACCGTAGACTGTTTGAGACATTACTCCCATGAAGGAAAGTGCGCCTGGTGACTGTTGTATTCAATCCCGATACAATTTCTGTGTTTCATGAACACTCTGATAGTCCACAGATTACAGAATGCGTCCTGATGTGCATCGGAAACCACTACTGGTCTTCCAGGGAACGATCAAAGCGTAGACTCTTAGAGACATTACTGCCATGGAGGAAAGTGCACATGGTGACTGTTGTATTCAATCCCGATGCAATTTCTGTGTTTCATCAACAGTCTGTTAGTCCACAGATTACAGAATGCCACCAGATGTGCATCGAAAACTACTACTGGTCTTCCGGGGAATGATCAAAGCGTAGACTGTTTGAGACATTAGTCCCGTAAAGGAAAGTGCGCATGTTGACTGTTGTATTCAATCCCGATGCAATATCTGTGTTTCATCAACACTCTGATAGTCCACAGATTACAGAATGCCTCCTGATGTGCATCAGAAACCACTACTGGTCTTCCAGGGAACGATCAAAGCGTAGACTGTTAGATACATTACTCCCATGGAGGAAAGAGCGCATAGTAACTGTTGTATTCAATCCCGAAGCAATTTCTCTGTTTCATCAACACTCTGATTGTCCACAGACAACAGAATGCCTCCAGATGTTCATCAGAAACTACTACTGGTCTTCCAGGGAACGATCAAAGCGTAGACTGTTTGAGACATTACTCCCATGAAGGAAAGTGCGCATGGTGACTGTTGTATTCAATCCCGATGCAATTTCTGTGTTTCATCAACACTCTGATAGTCCACAGATTACAGAATGCATCCTGATGTGCATCGGAAACCACCACTGGTCTTCCAGGGAACGATCAAAGCGTAGACTGTTAGAGACATTACTCCCATGGAGGAAAGAGCGCATGGTGACTGTTGTATACAATCCCGATGCATTTTCTGTGTTTCATCATCACTCTGATAGTCCACAGATTACAGAATGCCACCAGATGTGCATCGAAAACTACTACTGGTCTTCTGGGGAACGATCAAAGCGTAGACTGTTTGAGACATTAGTCCCGTGGAGGAAAGTGCGCATGGTGACTGTTGTATTCAATCCCGATGCAATTTCTGCGTTTCATCAACACTCTGATAGTCCACAGATTACAGAATGCGTCCTGATGTGCATCGGAAACCACTACTGGTCTTCCAGGGAACGATCAAAGCGTAGACTGTTTGAGACATTACTCCCATGGAGGAATGTGAGCATGGTGACTGTTGTATTCTATCCCGATGCAATTTCTGTGCTTCATCAACATTCTGATAGTCCACAGTTTACGGAAAGCCTCCAGATGAGCATCGGAAAGTACTACTGGTCTGCCAGGGAACGATCAAAGCGTAGACTGTTAGAGACATAACTCCCATGGAGGAAAGTGCGCATGGTGACTGTTGTATTCAATCCCGATGCAATTTCTGTGTTTCATCAACACTCAGATAGTCCACAGATTGCAGAATGCCTCCAGTTGTGCATCGGAAACTACTACTGGTCTTACAGGGAACGATCAAAGCGTAAACTCTTTGAGACATAACTCCCATGGAGGGAAGTGCGCATGGTGACTGTTGTATTCAATCCCGACGCAATTTCTGTGTTTCATCAGCACTCTTATAGTCCACACATTACAGAATGCTTTCAGATGTGCATCGGAAACTACTACTGGTCTTCCTAGGAACGATCAAAGCGTAGACTGTTTGAGACATTATTCCCATGAAGGAATTAGCGCACTGTGACTGTTGTATTCAATCCGGAGGCAATTTCTGTGTTTCATCAACACTCTCATATTCCACAGATTACAGAATGCCACCAGACGTGCATCGGAAACTACTACTGGTCTTCCAGGAACGATCAAAGCGTAGACTGTTTCAGACATTACCCCCGTGGAGGAAAGTGCGCATGGTGACTGTTGTATTCTATCCCGATGCAATTTCTGTGTTTAATCAACACTCTGATACTCCACAGATTACAGAATGTCACCAGATGTGCATCGGAAACTACTACTGGTCTTCCATGGAACGATCCAAGCGTAGACTCTTTCAGACATTACTCCCATGGAGGAAAGTGCGGATGGTGACTGTTGTATTCAATCCCGATGTAATTTCTGTGTTTCATCAACACTCTGATGCTCCACAGACTACAGAATGCCACCAGATGTGCATCGAAAACTACTACTGGTCTTCCGGGGAACGATCAAAGCGTAGACTGTTTGAGACATTAGTCCCGTAAAGGAAAGTGCGCATGTTGACTGTTGTATTCAATCCCGATGCAATATCTGTGTTTCATCAACACTCTGATAGTCCACAGATTACAGAATGCCTCCTGATTTGTATCGGAAACCACTACTGGTCTTCCAGGGAACGATCAAAGCGTAGACTGTTTGAGACATTACTCCCATGGAGGAATGTGCGCATGGTGACTGTTGTATTCTATCCCGATGCAATTTCTGTGCTTCATCAACATTCTGATAGTCCACAGTTTACGGAAAGCCTCAGTATGTGCATCGGAAAGTACTACTGGCCTTCCAGGGAACGATCAAAGAGTAGACTGTTAGAGACATTACTCCCATGGAGGAAAGTGCGCATGGTGACTGTTGTATTCAATCCCGATGCAATTTCTGTGTTTCTTCAACAATCTGATAGTCCACAGATTACCGAATGCCTCCACATGTTCATGGGAAACTACTACTGGTCTTCCAGGGAACGATCAAAGCGTAGACTGTGTGAGACATTACTCCCATGAAGGAAAGTGCGCATAGTAACTGTTGTATTCAATCCCGATGCAATTTCTCTGTTTCATCAACACTCTGATAGTCCACAGACAACAGAATGCCTCCAGATGTTCATCAGAAACTACTACTGGTCTTCCAGGGAACGATCAAAGCGTAGACTGTTTGAGACATTACTCCCATGAAGGAAAGTGCGCATGGTGACTGTTGTATTCAATCCCGATGCAATTTCTGTGTTTCATCAACACTCTGATAGTCCACAGATTACCGAATGCCTCCAGTTGTGCATCGGAATCTACTACTGGTCTCACTGGGAACGATCGAAGCGTAAACTCTTTGAGACATGACTCCCAATGAGGGAAGTGCGCATGGTGACTGTTGTATTCAATCCCGATGCAATATCTGTGTTTCATCAGCACTCTTATAGTCCACAGATTATAGAATGCTTTCAGATGTGCATCGGAAACTACTACTGGTCTTCCAGGGAACGATCAAAGCGTAGACTGTTTTAGACATTACTCCCATGGACGAAACTGCTCATGGAGATTGTTGTTTTCAATCCCGATGCAATTTCTGTGTTTCATCAACACTCTGATAGTCCACAGATGACGGAAATCATCCAGATGTGCATCAGAAACTACTACTGGTTTTCCAGGGAACGATCAAATCGTAGGCTGTTAGAGACATTACTCCCATGAAGGAAAGTGCGCATGGTGACTGTTGTATTCAATCCCGATGCAATTTCTGTGTTTCATCAACACTCTGATAGTCCACAGATTACAGAATGCCTCCTGATGTGCATCGGAAACCACTACTGGTCTTCCAGGGAACGATCAAAGCGTAGACTCTTAGAGACATTACTGCCATGGAGGAAAGTGCACATGGTGACTGTTGTATTCAATCCCGATGCAATTTCTGTGTTTCATCAACAGTCTGTTAGTCCACAGATTACAGAATGCCACCAGATGTGCATCGAAAACTACTACTGGTCTTCCGGGGAATGATCAAAGCGTAGACTGTTTGAGACATTAGTCCCGTAGAGGAAAGTGCGCATGTTGACTGTTGTATTCAATCCCGATGCAATATCTGTGTTTCATCAACACTCTGATAGTCCACAGATTACAGAATGCCTCCTGATGTGCATCGGAAACCACTACTGGTCTTCCAGGGAACGATCAAAGCGTAGACTGTTTGAGACATTACTCCCATGGAGGAAAGTGCGCATGGTGACTGTTGTATTCAATCCCGATGCAATTTCTGTGTTTCATCAACACTCTGATAGTCCACAGATTACAGAATGCGTCCTGATGTGCATCGGAAACCACTACTGGTCTTCCAGGGAACGATCAAAGCGTAGACTGTTTGAGACATTACTCCCATGGAGGAATGTGAGCATGGTGACTGTTGTGTTCTCTCCCGATGCAATTTCTGTGCTTCATCAACATTCTGATAGTCCACAGTTTACGGAAAGCCTCCAGATGAGCATCGGAAAGTACTACTGGTCTGCCAGGGAACGATCAAAGCGTAGACTGTTAGAGACATAACTCCCATGGAGGAAAGTGCGCATGGTGACTGTTGTATTCAATCCCGATGCAATTTCTGTGTTTCATCAACTCTCTGATAGTCCACAGATTACAGAATGCCTCCAGTTGTGCATCGGAAACTACTACTGGTCTTACAGGGAACGATCAAAGCGTAAACTCTTTGAGACATAACTCCCATGGAGGGAAGTGCGCATGGTGACTGTTGTATTCAATCCCGATGCAATTTCTGTGTTTCATCAGCACTCTTATAGTCCACAGATTACAGAATGCTTTCAGATGTGCATCGGAACCTACTACTGGTCTTCCTAGGAACGATCAAAGCGTAGACTGTTTGAGACATTATTCCCATGAAGGAATTAGCGCATTGTGACTGTTGTATTCAATCCCGAGGCAATTTCTGTGTTTCATCAACACTCTCATATTCCACAGATTACAGAATGTCACCAGATGTGCATCGGAAACTACTACTGGTCTTCCATTTAACGATCAAAGCGTAGACTGTTTGAGACATTACTCCCGTGGAGGAAAGGACGCATGGTGACTGTTGTATTCAATTCCCATTCAATTTCTGTGTTTCAACAACACTCTGATTGTCCACAGATTACAGAATGCCACCAGATGTGCATCGGAAACTACTACTGGTCTTCCAGGGAACGATCAAAGCGTAGACTGTGTGAGACATTACTCCCGTGGAGGAAAGTGCGCATAGTAAATGTTGTATTCAATCCCGATGCAATTTCTCTGTTTCATCAACACTCTGATAGCCCACAGACAACAGAATGCCTCCAGATGTTCATCAGAAACTACTACTGGTCTTCCAGGGAACGATCAAAGCGTAGACTGTTTGAGACATTACTCCCATGAAGGAAAGTGCGCATGGTGACTGTTGTATTCAATCCCGATGCAATTTTTGTGTTTCATCAACACTCTGATAGTCCACAGATTACCGAATGCCTCCAGTTGTGCATCGGAAACTACTACTGGTCTTACTGGGAACGATCAAAGCGTAAACTCTTTGAGACATGACTCCCAATGAGAGAAGTGCGCATGGTGACTGTTGTATTCAATCCCGATGCAATATCTGTGTTTCATCAGCACTCTTATAGTCCACAGATTATAGAATGCTTTCAGATGTGCATCGGAAACTACTACTGGTCTTCCAGGGAACGATCAAAGCGTAGACTGTTTTAGACATTACTCCCATGGACGAAACTGCTCATGGAGATTGTTGTATTCAATCCCGATGCAATTTCTGTGTTTCATCAACACTCTGATAGTCCACAGATGACGGAAATCATCCAGATGTGCATCAGAAACTACTACTGGTCTTCCAGGGAACGATCAAATCGTAGGCTGTTAGAGACATTACTCCTATGGAGGAAAGTGCTCATGGTGACTGTAGTATTCAATAACGATGCAATTTCTGTGTTTCATGAACACTCTGATAGTCCACAGATTACCGAATGCCTCCAGATGTTCATGGGAAACTACTACTGGTCGTCCAGGGAACGATCAAACCGTAGACTGTTTGAGACATTACTCCCATGAAGGAAAGTGCGCCTGGTGACTGTTGTATTCAATCCCGATACTATTTCTGTGTTTCATGAACACTCTGATAGTCCACAGATTACAGAATGCCTCCTGATGTGCATCGGAAACCACTACTGGTCTTCCAGGGAACGATCAAAGCGTAGACTCTTAGAGACATTACTGCCATGGAGGAAAGTGCACATGGTGACTGTTGTATTCAATCCCGATGCAATTTCTGTGTTTCATCAACAGTCTGTTAGTCCACAGATTACAGAATGCCACCAGATGTGCATCGAAAACTACTACTGGTCTTCCGGGGAATGATCAAAGCGTAGACTGTTTGAGACATTAGTCCCGTAAAGGAAAGTGCGCATGTTGACTGTTGTATTCAATCCCGATGCAATATCTGTGTTTCATCAACACTCTGATAGTCCACAGATTACAGAATGCCTCCTGATGTGCATCGGAAACCACTACTGGTCTTCCAGGGAACGATCAAAGCGTAGACTGTTTGAGACATTACTCCCATGGAGGAATGTGCGCATGGTGACTGTTGTATTCTATCCCGATGCAATTTCTGTGCTTCATCAACATTCTGATAGTCCACAGTTTACGGAAAGCCTCAGTATGTGCATCGGAAAGTACTACTGGCCTTCCAGGGAACGATCAAAGCGTAGACTGTTAGATACATTACTCCCATGGAGGAAAGAGCGCATAGTAACTGTTGTATTCAATCCCGAAGCAATTTCTCTGTTTCATCAACACTCTGATTGTCCACAGACAACAGAATGCCTCCAGATGTTCATCAGAAACTACTACTGATCTTCCAGGGAACGATCAAAGCGTAGACTGTTTGAGACATTACTCCCATGAAGGAAAGTGCGCATGGTGACTGTTGTATTCAATCCCGATGCAATTTCTGTGTTTCATCAACACTCTGATAGTCCACAGATTACAGAATGCATCCTGATGTGCATCGGAAACCACCACTGGTCTTCCAGGGAACGATCAAAGCGTAGACTGTTAGAGACATTACTCCCATGGAGGAAAGAGCGCATGGTGACTGTTGTATACAATCCCGATGCATTTTCTGTGTTTCATCATCACTCTGATAGTCCACAGATTACAGAATGCCACCAGATGTGCATCGAAAACTACTACTGGTCTTCTGGGGAACGATCAAAGCGTAGACTGTTTGAGACATTACTCCCATGGAGGAAAGTGCGCATGGTGACTGTTGTATTCAATCCCGATGCAATTTCTGTGTGTCATCAACACTCTGATAGTCCACAGATTACAGAATGCATCCTGATGTGCATCGGAAACCACCACTGGTCTTCCAGGGAACGATCAAAGCGTAGACTGTTAGAGACATTACTCCCATGAAGGAAAGTGCGCATGGTGACTGTTGTATTCAATCCCGATGCAATTTCTGTGTTTCATCAACACTCTGATAGTCCACAGATTACAGAATGCGTCCTGATGTGCATCGGAAACCACTACTGGTCTTCCAGGGAACGATCAAAGCGTAGACTGTTTGAGACATTACTCCCATGGAGGAATGTGAGCATGGTGACTGTTGTATTCTATCCCGGTGCAATTTCTGTGCTTCATCAACATTCTGATAGTCCACAGTTTACGGAAAGCCTCCAGATGAGCATCGGAAAGTACTACTGGTCTGCCAGGGAACGATCAAAGCGTAGACTGTTAGAGACATAACTCCCATGGAGGAAAGTGCGCATGGTGACTGTTGTATTCAATCCCGATGCAATTTCTGTGTGTCATCAACACTCAGATAGTCCACAGATTACAGAATGCCTCCAGTTGTGCATCGGAAACTACTACTGGTCTTACAGGGAACGATCAAAGCGTAAACTCTTTGAGACATAACTCCCATGGAGGGAAGTGCGCATGGTGACTGTTGTATTCAATCCCGACGCAATTTCTGTGTTTCATCAGCACTCTTATAGTCCACACATTACAGAATGCTTTCAGATGTGCATCGGAAACTACTACTGGTCTTCCTAGGAACGATCAAAGCGTAGACTGTTTGAGACATTATTCCCATGAAGGAATTAGCGCACTTTGACTGTTGTATTCAATCCGGAGGCAATTTCTGTGTTTCATCAACACTCTCATATTCCACAGATTACAGAATGCCACCAGACGTGCATCGGAAACTACTACTGGTCTTCCAGGAACGATCAAAGCGTAGACTGTTTCAGACATTACCCCCGTGGAGGAAAGTGCGCATGGTGACTGTTGTATTCTATCCCGATGCAATTTCTGTGTTTAATCAACACTCTGATACTCCACAGATTACAGAATGTCACCAGATGTGCATCGGAAACTACTACTGGTCTTCCATGGAACGATCAAAGCGTAGACTGTTTGAGACATTACTCCCGTGGAGGAAAGGGCGCATGGTGACTGTTGTATTCAATTCCCATTCAATTTCTGTGTTTCAACAACACTCTGATTGTCCACAGATTACAGAATGCCACCAGATGTGCATCGGAAACTACTACTGGTCTTCCAGGGAACGATCAAAGCGTAGACTGTTTGAGACATTACTCCCATGGAGTAAACTGCTCATGGAGACTGTTGTATTCAATCCCGATGCAATTTCTGTGTTTCATCAACACTCTGATAGTCCACAGATTACGGAAAGCATCCAGATGTGCATCAGAAACTACTACTGGTCTTCCAGGGAACGATCAAATCGTAGGCTGTTAGAGACATTACTCCCATTGTAGAAAGTGCGCATGGTGACTGTTGAATTCAGTCCCGATGCAATATCTTCGTTTCATCAACACTCTGATAGTCTACATATTACAGAATGCCGCCAGATGTGCATCGGAAACTACTATTGGTTTTCCAGGGAACGATCAAATCGTAGACTGTTTGAGACATTACTCCCATGGAGGAAACTGCTCATGGAGACTGTTGTATTCAATCCCGATGCAATTTCTGTGTTTCATCAACACTCTGAAAGTCCACAGATTACAGAAAGCATCCAGATGTGCATCGGAAACTACTACTGGTCTTCCAGGGAACGATCAAAGCGTAGACTCTTAGAGACATTACTCCCATGGAGGAAAGTGCTCATGGTGACTGTTGTATCCAATCCCGATGCAATTTCTGTGTTTCATCAACACTCTGATAGTCTACAGATTACAGAATGCCTCCAGATGTGCATCGGAAACTACTACTGGTCTTCCAGGGAAGGATCAAAGAGTAGACTGTTTGAGACATTACTCCCAAGGAGGAAAGTGCGCATGGTGACTGTTGTATTCAATCCCGATGCAATTTCTTTGTTTCATCAACACTCTGATAGTCCACAGATTACCGAATGACTCCAGATGTTCATGGGAAACAACTACTGGTCTTCCAGGGAACGTTCAAAGCGTAGACTGTGTGAGACATTACTCCCATGGAGGAAAGTGCGCATGGTGATTGTTGTATACAATCCCGATGCAATTTCTCTGTTTCATCAACACTCTGATAGTCCACAGACAACAGAATGACTCCAGATGTTCTTCAGAAACTACTACTGGTCTTCCAGGGAACGATCAAAGCGTAGACTGTTTGAGATATTACGCCCATGAAGGAAAGTGCGCATGGTGACTTTTGTATTCAATCCCGGTGGAATTTCTGTGTTTCATCAACACTCTGATAGTCCACAGATTACAGAATGCCACCAGATGTGCATCGGAAACTACTACTGGTCTTCCAGGGAAGGATCAAAGAGTAGACTGTTTGAGACATTACTCCCATGGAGTAAACTGCTCATGGAGACTGTTGTATTCAATCCCGATGCAATTTCTCTGTTTCATCAACACTCTGATAGTCCACAGACAACAGAATGACTCCAGATGTTCTTCAGAAACTACTACTGGTCTTCCAGGGAACGATCAAAGCGTAGACTGTTTGAGATATTACGCCCATGAAGGAAAGTGCGCATGGTGACTTTTGTATTCAATCCCGGTGGAATTTCTGTGTTTCATCAACACTCTGATAGTCCACAGATTACAGAATGCCTCCAGATGTGCATCGGAAACCACTACTGGTCTTCCAGGGAACGATCAAAGCGTAGACTGTTTGAGACATTACTCCCGTGGAGGAAAGTGCGCATGGTGACTGTTGTATTCAATTCCCATTCAATTTCTGTGTTTCGTCAACACTCTGATTGTCCACAGATTACAGAATGCCACCAGATGTGCATCGGAAACTACTACTGGTCTTCCAGGGAACGATCAAAGCGTAGACTGTTTGAGACATTACTCCCATGGAGTAAACTGCTCATGGAGACTGTTGTATTCAATCCCGATGCAATTTCTGTGTTTCATCAACACTCTGATAGTCCACAGATTACGGAAAGCATCCAGATGTGCATCAGAAACTACTACTGGTCTTCCAGGGAACGATCAAATCGTAGGCTGTTAGAGACATTACTCCCATTGTTGAAAGTGCGCATGGTGACTGTTGTATTCAATCCCGATGCAATTTCTGTGTTTCATCAACACTCTGATAGTCCACAGATTACCGAATGCCTCCAGTTGTGCATCGGAAACTACTACTGGTCTTACTGGGAACGATCAAAGCGTAAACTCTTTGAGACATGACTCCCAATGAGGGAAGTGCGCATGGTGACTGTTGTATTCAATCCCGATGCAATATCTGTGTTTCATCAGCACTCTTATAGTCCACAGATTATAGAATGCTTTCAGATGTGCATCGGAAACTACTACTGGTCTTCCAGGGAACGATCAAAGCGTAGACTGTTTTAGACATAACTCCCATGGACGAAACTGCTCATGGAGATTGTTGTATTCAATCCCGATGCAATTTCTGTGTTTCATCAACACTCTGATAGTCCACAGATGACGGAAATCATCCAGATGTGCATCAGAAACTACTACTGGTCTTCCAGGGAACGATCAAATCGTAGGCTGTTAGAGACATTACTCCTATGGAGGAAAGTGCTCATGGTGACTGTTGTATTCAATCACGATGCAATTTCTGTGTTTCATGAACACTCTGATAGTCCACAGATTACCGAATGCCTCCAGATGTTCATGGGAAACTACTACTGGTCTTCCAGGGAACGATCAAAGCGTAGACTGTTTGAGACATTACTCCCATGAAGGAAAGTGCGCATGGTGACTGTTGTATTCAATCCCGATGCAATTTCTGTGTTTCATCAACACTCTGATAGTCCACAGATTACAGAATGCCTCCTGATGTGCATCGGAAACCACTACTAGTCTTCCAGGGAACGATCAAAGCGTAGACTCTTAGAGACATTACTGCCATGGAGGAAAGTGCACATGGTGACTGTTGTATTCAATCCCGATGCAATTTCTGTGTTTCATCAACAGTCTGTTAGTCCACAAATTACAGAATGCCACCAGATGTGCATCGAAAACTACTACTGGTCTTCCGGGGAACGATCAAAGCGCAGACTGTTTGAGACATTAGTCCCGTAAAGGAAAGTGCGCATGTTGACTGTTGTATTCAATCCCGATGCAATATCTGTGTTTCATCAACACTCTGATAGTCCACAGATTACAGAATGCCTCCTGATGTGTATCGGAAACCACTACTGGTCTTCCAGGGAACGATCAAAGCGTAGACTGTTTGAGACATTACTCCCATGGAGGAATGTGCGCATGGTGACTGTTGTATTCTATCCCGATGCAATTTCTATGCTTCATCAACATTCTGATAGTCCACAGTTTACGGAAAGCCTCAGTATGTGCATCGGAAAGTACTACTGGCCTTCCAGGGAACGATCAAAGAGTAGACTGTTAGAGACATTACTTCCATGGAGGAAAGTGCGCATGGTGACTGTTGTATTCAATCCCGATGCAATTTCTGTGTTTCTTCAACACTCTGATAGTCCACAGATTACCGAATGCCTCCAGATGTTCATGGGAAACTACTACTGGTCTTCCAGGGAACGATCAAAGCGTAGACTGTGTGAGACATTACTCCCGTGGAGGAAAGTGCGCATAGTAACTGTTGTATTCAATCCCGATGCAATTTCTCTGTTTCATCAACACTCTGATAGTCCACAGACAACAGAATTCCTCCAGATGTTCATCAGAAACTACTACTGGTCTTCCAGGGAACGATCAAAGCGTAGACTGTTTGAGACATTACTCCCATGAAGGAAAGTGCGCATGGTGACTGTTGTATTCAATCCCGATGCAATTTCTGTGTTTCATCAACACTCTGATAGTCCACAGATTACCGAATGCCTCCAGTTGTGCATCGGAAACTACTACTGGTCTTACTGGGAACGATCAAAGCGTAAACTCTTTGAGACATGACTCCCAATGAGGGAAGTGCGCATGGTGACTGTTGTATTCAATCCCGATGCAATATCTGTGTTTCATCAGCACTCTTATAGTCCACAGATTATAGAATGCTTTCAGATGTGCATCGGAAACTGCTACTGGTCTTCCAGGGAACGATCAAAGCGTAGACTGTTTTAGACATTACTCCCATGGACGAAACTGCTCATGGAGATTGTTGTATTCAATCCCGATGCAATTTCTGTGTTTCATCAACACTCTGATAGTCCACAGATGACGGAAATCATCCAGATGTGCATCAGAAACTACTACTGGTCTTCCAGGGAACGATCAAATCGTAGGCTGTTAGAGACATTACTCCTATGGAGGAAAGTGCTCATGGTGACTGTTGTATTCAATCACGATGCAATTTCTGTGTTTCATGAACACTCTGATAGTCCACAGATTACCGAATGCCTCCAGATGTTCATGGGAAACTACTACTGGTCTTCCAGGGAACGATCAAAGCGTAGACTGTTTGAGACATTACTCCCATGAAGGAAAGTGCGCATGGTGACTGTTGTATTCAATCCCGATGCAATTTCTGTGTTTCATCAACACTCTGATTGTCCACAGATTACAGAATGCCTCCTGATGTGCATCGGAAACCACTACTGGTCTTCCAGGGAACGATCAAAGCGTAGACTCTTAGAGACATTACTGCCATGGAGGAAAGTGCACATGGTGACTGTTGTATTCAATCCCGATGCAATTTCTGTGTTTCATCAACAGTCTGTTAGTCCACAGATTACAGAATGCCACCAGATGTGCATCGAAAACTACTACTGGTCTTCCGGGGAACGATCAAAGCGTAGACTGTTTGAGACATTAGTCGCGTAAAGGAAAGTGCGCATGTTGACTGTTGTATTCAATCCCGATGCAATATCTGTGTTTCATCAACACTCTGATAGTCCACAGAAATCAGAATGCCTCCTGATGTGCATCGGAAACCACTACTGGTCTTCCAGGGAACGATCAAAGCGTAGACTGTTTGAGACATTACTCCCATGGAGGAATGTGCGCATGGTGACTGTTGTATTCTATCCCGATGCAATTTCTGTGCTTCATCAACATTCTGATAGTCCACAGTTTACGGAAAGCCTCAGTATGTGCATCGGAAAGTACTACTGGCCTTCCAGGGAACGATCAAAGAGAAGACTGTTAGAGACATTACTCCCATGGAGGAAAGAGCGCATGGTGACTGTTGTATTCAATCCCGATGCAATTTCTGTGTTTCTTCAACACTCTGATAGTCCACAGATTACCGAATGCCTCCAGATGTTCATGGGAAACTACTACTGGTCTTCCAGGGAACGATCAAAGCGTAGACTGTGTGAGACATTACTCCCGTGGAGGAAAGTGCGCATAGTAACTGTTGTATTCAATCCCGATGCAATTTCTCTGTTTCATCAACACTCTGATAGTCCACAGACAACAGAATGCCTCCAGATGTTCATCAGAAACTACTACTGGTCTTCCAGGGAACGATCAAAGCGTTGACTGTTTGAGACATTACTCCCATGAAGGAAAGTGCGCATGGTGACTGTTGTATTCAATCCCGATGCAATTTCTGTGTTTCATCAACACTCTGATAGTCCACAGATTACAGAATGCATCCTGATGTGCATCGGAAACCACCACTGGTCTTCCAGGGAACGATCAAAGCGTAGACTGTTTGAGACATTAGTCCCGTGGAGGAAAGTGCGCATGGTGACTGTTGTATTCAATCCCGATGCAATTTCTGTGTTTCATCAACACTCTGATAGTCCACAGATTACAGAATGCGTCCTGATGTGCATCGGAAACCACTACTGGTCTTCCAGGGAACGATCAAAGCGTAGACTGTTTGAGACATTACTCCCATGGAGGAATGTGAGCATGGTGACTGTTGTATTCTATCCCGATGCAATTTCTGTGCTTCATCAACATTCTGATAGTCCACAGTTTACGGAAAGCCTCCAGATGAACATCGGAAAGTACTACTGGTCGGCCAGGGAACGATCAAAGCGTAGACTGTTAGAGACATAACTCCCATGGAGGAAAGTGCGCATGGTGACTGTTGTATTCAATCCCGATGCAATTTCTGCAGCACTCTTATAGTCCACAGATTACAGAATGCTTTCAGATGTGCATCGGAAACTACTACTGGTCTTCCTAGGAACGATCAAAGCGTAGACTGTTTGAGACATTATTCCCATGAAGGAATTAGCGCATTGTGACTGTTGTATTCAATCCCGAGGCAATTTCTGTGTCTCATCAACACTCTCATATTCCACAGATTACAGAATGCCACCAGACGTGCATCGGAAACTACTACTGGTCTTCCAGGAACGATCACAGCGTAGACTGTTTCAGACATTACCCTCGTGGAGGAAAGTGCGCATGGTGACTGTTGTATTCTATCCCGATGCAATTTCTGTGTTTAATCAACACTCTGATACTCCACAGATTACAGAATGTCACCAGATGTGCATCGGAAACTACTACTGGTCTTCCATGGAACGATCAAAGCGTAGACTGTTTGAGACATTACTAACGTGGAGGAAAGGGCGCATGGTGACAGTTGTATTCAATTCCCATTCAATTTCTGTGTTTCAACAACACTCTGATTGTCCACAGATTACAGAACGCCACCACATGTGCATCGGAAACTACTACTGGTCTTCCAGGGAACGATCAAAGCGTAGACTGTTTGAGACATTACTCCCATGGAGTAAACTGCTCATGGAGACTGTTGTATTCAATCCCGATGCAATTTCTGTGTTTCATCAACACTCTGATAGTCCACAGATTACGGAAAGCATCCAGATGTGCATCAGAAACTACTACTGGTCTTCCAGGGAACGATCAAAGCGTAGACTGTTTGAGACATTACTCCCGTGGAGGAAAGTGCGCATGGTGACTGTTGTATTCAATTCCCATTCAATTTCTGTGTTTCGTCAACACTCTGATTGTCCACAGATTACAGAATGCCGCCAGATGTGCATCGGAAACTACTACTGGTCTTCCAGGGAACGATCAAAGCGTAGACTGTTTGAGACATTACTCCCATGGAGTAAACTGCTCATGGAGACTGTTGTATTCAATCCCGATGCAATTTCTGTGTTTCATCAACACTCTGATAGTCCACAGATGACGGAAATCATCCAGATGTGCATCAGAAACTACTACTGGTCTTCCAGGGAACGATCAAATCGTAGGCTGTTAGAGACATTACTCCTTATGGAGTAAAGTGCTCATGGTGACTGTTGTATTCAATCACGATGCAATTTCTGTGTTTCATGAACACTCTGATAGTCCACAGATTACCGAATGCCTCCAGATGTTCATGGGAAACTTCTACTGGTCTTCCAGGGAACGATCAAAGCGTAGACTGTTTGAGACATTACTCCCATGAAGGAAAGTGCGCATGGTGACTGTTGTATTCAATCCCGATGCAATTTCTGTGTTTCATCAACACTCTGATAGTCCACAGATTACAGAATGCCTCCTGATGTGCATCGGAAACCACTACTGGTCTTCCAGGGAACGGTCAAAGCGTAGACTGTTTGAGACATTACTCCCATGGAGGAATGTGCGCATGGTGACTGTTGTATTCTATCCCGATGCAATTTCTGTGCTTCATCAACATTCTGATAGTCCACAGTTTACGGAAAGCCTCAGTATGTGCATCGGAAAGTACTACTGGCCTTCCAGGGAACGATCAAAGAGTAGACTGTTAGAGACATTACTCCCATGGAGGAAAGTGCGCATGGTGACTGTTGTATTCAATCCCGATGCAATTTCTGTGTTTCTTCAACACTCTGATAGTCCACAGATTACCGAATGCCTCCAGATGTTAATGGGAAACTACTACTGGTCTTCCAGGGAACGATCAAAGTGTAGACTGTGTGAGACATTACTCCCGTGGAGGAAAGTGCGCATAGTAACTGTTGTATTCAATCCCGATGCAATTTCTCTGTTTCATCAACACTCTGATAGTCCACAGACAACAGAATGCCTCCAGATGTTCATGGGAAACTACTACTGGTCTTCCAGGGAACGATCAAAGCGTAGACTGTTTGAGACATTACTCCCCTGAAGGAAAGTGCGCATGGTGACTGTTGTATTCAATCCCGATGCAATTTCTGTGTTTCATCAACACTCTGATAGTCCACAGATTACAGAATGCCTCCTGATGTGCATCGGAAACCACCACTGGTCTTCCAGGGAACGATCAAAGCGTAGACTGTTAGAGACATTACTCCCATGGAGGAAAGAGCGCATGGTGACTGTTGTATACAATCCCGATGCATTTTCTGTGTTTCATCATCACTCTGATAGTCCACAGATTACAGAATGCCACCAGATGTGCATCGAAAACTACTACTGGTCTTCTGGGGAACGATCAAAGCGTAGACTGTTTGAGACATTAGTCCCGTGGAGGAAAGTGCGCATGGTGACTGTTGTATTCAATCCCGATGCAATTTCTGTGTTTCATCAACACTCTGATAGTCCACAGATTACAGAATGCGTCCTGATGTGCATCGGAAACCACTACTGGTCTTCCAGGGAACGATCAAAGCGTAGACTGTTTCAGACATTACTCCCATGGAGGAATGTGAGCATGGTGACTGTTGTATTCTATCCCGATGCAATTTCTGTGCTTCATCAACATTCTGATAGTCCACAGTTTACGGAAAGCCTCCAGATGAGCATCGGAAAGTACTACTGGTCTGCCAGGGAACGATCAAAGCGTAGACTGTTAGAGACATAACTCCCATGGGGAAAGTGCGCATGGTGACTGTTGTATTCAATCCCGATGCAATTTCTGTGTTTCATCAACACTCTGATTGTCCACAGATTACAGAATGCCTCCAGTTGTGCATCGGAAACTACTACTGGTCTTACAGGGAACGATCAAAGCGTAAACTCTTTGAGACATAACTCCCATGGAGGGAAGTGCGCATGGTGACTGTTGTATTCAATCCCGATGCAATTTCTGTGTTTCATCAGCACTCTTATAGTCCACAGATTACAGAATGCTTTCAGATGTGCATCGGAAACTACTACTGGTCTTCCTAGGAACGATCAAAGCGTAGACTGTTTGAGACATTATTCCCATGAAGGAATTAGCGCATTGTGACTGTTGTATTCAATCCCGATGCAATTTCTGTGTTTCATCAACACTCTCATAGTCCACAGATTACAGAATGCCACCAGACGTGCATCGGAAACTACTACTGGTCTTCCAGGAACGATCAAAGCGTAGACTGTTTCAGACATTACCCCCGTGGAGGAAAGTGCGCATGGTGACTGTTGTATTCTATCCCGATGCAATTTCTGTGTTTAATCAACACTCTGATACTCCACAGATTACAGAATGTCACCAGATGTGCATCGGAAACTACTACTGGTCTTCCATGGAACGATCAAAGCGTAGACTGTTTGAGACATTACTCCCGTGGAGGAAAGGGCGCATGGTGACTGTTGTATTCAATTCCCATTCAATTTCTGTGTTTCAACAACACTCTGATTGTCCACAGATTACAGAATGCCACCAGATGTGCATCGGAAACTACTACTGGTCTTCCAGGGAACGATCAAAGCGTAGACTGTTTGAGACATTACTCCCATGGAGTAAACTGCTCATGGAGACTGTTGTATTCAATCCCGATGCAATTTCTGTGTTTCATCAACACTCTGATAGTCCACAGATTACGGAAAGCATCCAGATGTGCATCAGAAACTACTACTGGTCTTCCAGGAAACGATCAAATCGTAGGCTGTTAGAGACATTACTCCCATTGTTGAAAGTGCGCATGGTGACTGTTGTATTCAATCCCGATGCAATATCTTTGTTTCATCAACACTCTGATAGTCTACATATTACAGAATGCCGCCAGATGTGCATCGGAAACTACTATTGGTCTTCCAGGGAACGATCAAATCGTAGACTGTTTGAGACATTACTCCCATGGAGGAAACTGCTCATGGAGACTGTTGTATTCAATCCCGATGCAATTTCTGTGTTTCATCAACACTCTGAAAGTCCACAGATTACAGAAAGCATCCAGATGTGCATCGGAAACTACTACTGGTCTTCCAGGGAACGATCAAAGCGTAGACTCTTAGAGACATTACTCCCATGGAGGAAAATGCTCATGGTGACTGTTGTATCCAATTCCGATGCAATTTCTGTGTTTCATCAACACTCTGATAGTCTACAGATTACGGAATGCCTCCAGATGTGCATCGGAAACTACTACTGGTCTTCCAGGGAAGGATCAAAGAGTACACTGTTTGTGACATTACTCCCAAGGAGGAAAGTGCGCATGGTGACTGTTGTATTCAATCCCGATGCAATTTCTTTGTTTCATCAACACTCTGATAGTCCACAGATTACCGCATGACTCCAGATGTTCATGGGAAACAACTACTGGTCTTCCAGGGAACGTTCAAAGCGTAGACTGTGTGAGACATTACTCCCATGGAGGAAAGTGCGCATGGTGATTGTTGTATACAATCCCGATGCAATTTCTCTGTTTCATCAACACTCTGATAGTCCACAGACAACAGAATGACTCCAGATGTTCATCAGAAACTACTACAGGTCTTCCAGGGAACGATCAAAGCGTAGACGGTTTGAGATATTACTCCCATGAAGGAAAGTGCGCATGGTGACTTTTGTATTCAATCCCGGTTCAATTTCTGTGTTTCATCAACACTCTGATAGTCCACAGATTACAGAATGCCTCCAGATGTGCATCGGAAACCACTACTGGTCTTCCAGGGAACGATCAAAGCGTAGACTGTTTGAGACATTACTCCCGTGGAGGAAAGTGCGCATGGTGACTGTTGTATTCAATTCCCATTCAATTTCTGTGTTTCGTCAACACTCTGATTGTCCACAGATTACAGAATGCCACCAGATGTGCATCGGAAACTACTACTGGTCTTCCAGGGAACGATCAAAGCGTAGACTGTTTGAGACATTACTCCCATGGAGTAAAGTGCTCATGGAGACTGTTGTATTCAATCCCGATGCAATTTCTGTGTTTCATCAACACTCTGATAGTCCACAGATTACGGAAAGCATCCAGATGTGCATCAGAAACTACTACTGGTCTTCCAGGGAACGATCAAATCGTAGGCTGTTAGAGACATTACTCCCATTGTTGAAAGTGCGCATGGTGACTGTTGTATTCAATCCCGATGCAATATCTTTGTTTCATCAACACTCTGATAGTCTACATATTACAGAATGCCGCCAGATGTGCATCGGAAACTACTATTGGTCTTCCAGGGAACGATCAAATCGTAGACTGTTTGAGACATTACTCCCCTGGAGGAAACTGCTCATGGAGACTGTTGTATTCAATCCCGATGCAATTTCTGTGTTTCATCAACACTCTGAAAGTCCACAGATTACAGAAAGCATCCAGATGTGCATCGGAAACTACTACTGGTCTTCCAGGGAACGATCAAAGCGTAGACTCTTAGAGACATTACTCCCATGGAGGAAAGTGCTCATGGTGACTGTTGTATCCAATCCCGATGGAATTTCTGTGTTTCATCAACACTCTGATAGTCTACAGATTACAGAATGCCTCCAGATGTGCATCGAAAACTACTACTGGTCTTCTGGGGAACGATCAAAGCGTAAACTGTTTGAGACATTAGTCCCGTGGAGGAAAGTGCGCATGGTGACTGTTGTATTCAATCCCGATGCAATTTCTGTGTTTCATCAACACTCTGATAGTCCACAGATTACAGAATGCCACCAGATGTGCATCAGAAACTACTACTGGTCTTCCAGGGAACGATCAATGAGTAGACTGTTTGAGACCTTACTCCCATGGAGGAAAATGCGCATGGTGACTGTTGTATTCTATCCCGATGCGATTTCTGTGCGACATCAACATTCTGATATTCCACAGTTTACGGAAAGCTCCAGATGAACATCGGAAAGTACTACTGGTGTTCCAGGGAACGATCAAAGCGTAGACTGTTAGAGACATTACTCCCATGGAGGAAAGTGCGCATGGTGACTGTTGTATTCAATCAAGATGCAATTTCTGTGTTTCATCAACACTCTGATAGTCCACAGATTACAGAATGCCTCCAGATGTGCATCGGAAACTACTACTGGTCTTCCAGGGAACGATCTAAGCGTAAACTCTTTGAGACATGACTCCATGGAGGGAAGTTCGCATGGTGACTGTTGTATTCAATCCCGATGCAATTGCAGTGTTTCATCAGCACTCTTATAGTCCACAGATTACAGAATGCCACCAGATGTGCATCGGAAACTACTACTGGTCTTCCTGGGAACGATCAAAGCGTAGACTGTTTGAGACATTATTCCCATGAAGGAATGTGCGCATTGTGACTGTTGTATTCAATCCCGAGACAATATCTGTGTTTCATCAACACTCTGATAGTCCACAGATTACAGAATGCCACCAGACGTGCATCGGAAACTACTACTGGTCTTCCAGGAACGATCAAAGCGTGGACTGTTTGAGACATTACTCCCATGGAGGAATGTGCGCATGGTGACTGTTGTATTCTATCCCGATGCAATTTCTCTGCTTCATCGACATTCTGATAGTCCACAGTTTACGGAAAGCCTCCAGATGAGCATCGGAAAGTACTACTGGTCTTCCAGGGAACGATCAAAGAGTAGACTGTTAGAGACATTACTCCCATGGAGTAAAGTGCGCATGGTGACTGTTGTATTCAATCCCGATGCAATATCTGTGTTTCATCAACACTCTGATAGTCCACAGATTACCGAATGCCTCCAGATGTTCATGGGAAACTACTACTGGTCTTCCAGGGAACGATCAAAGCGTAGACTGTGTGAGACATTACTCCCGTGGAGGAAAGTGCGCATGGTGACTGTTGTATTCAATCCCGATGCAATTTCTCTGTTTCAGCAACACTCGGATATTCCACAGACAACAGAATGCCTCCAGATGTTCATCAGAAACTGCTACTGGTCTTCCAGGGAATGATCAAAGCGTAGACTGTTTGAGACATTACTCCCATGAAGGAATGTGCGCTTTGTGACTGTTGTATTCAATCCCGAGGCAATTTCTGTGTTTCATCAACACTCTCATAGTCCACAGATTACAGAATGCCACCAGACGTGCATCGGAAACTACTACTGGTCTTCCAGAAACGATCAAAGCGTAGACTGTTTGACACATTACTCCCGTGGAGGAAAGTGCACATGGTGACTGTTGTATTCAATTCCCATTCAATTTCTGTGTTTCACCAACACTCTGATTGTCCACAGATTACAGAATGATACCAGATGTGCATCGGAAACTACTACTGGTCATCCAGGGAACGATCAAAGCGTAGACTGTTTGAGACATTACTCCCATGGAGGAAACTGCTCATGGAGACTGTTGTATTCAATCCCGATGCAATTTCTGTGTTTCATCAACACTCTGATAGTCCACAGATTACGGAAAGCATCCAGATGTGCATCAGAAACTACTACTGGTCTTCCAGGGAACGATCAAATCGTAGGCTGTTAGAGACATTACTCCCATTGTTGAAAGTGCGCATGGTGACTGTTGTATTCAATCCCGATGCAATATCTTTGTTTCATCAACACTCTGATAGTCTACATATTACAGAATGCCGCCAGATGTGCATCGGAAACTACTATTGGTCTTCCAGGGAACGATCAAATCGTAGACTGTTTGAGACATTACTCCCATGGAGGAAACTGCTCATGGCACTAGATCGCGTGTTTCCCGATGCAATTTCTGTGTTTCATCAACACTCTGAAAGTCCACAGATTACAGAAAGCATCCAGATGTGGATCGGAAACTACTACTGGTCTTCCAGGGAACGATCAAAGCGTAGACTGTTTGAGACATTACTCCCAGGAGGCAAGTGCGCATGGTGACTGTTGTATTCAATCCCTATGCAATTTCTCTGTTTCATCAACACTCTGATAGTCCACAGACAACAGAATGCCTCCAGATGTTCATCAGAAGCTACTACTGGGTCTTCCAGGGAACGATCAAAGCGTAGACTGTTTGAGATATTACTCCCATGAAGGAAGTGCGCATGGTGACTTTTGTATCAATCCCGGTGGAATTCTGTGTTTCATCAACACTCTGATAGTCAACAGATTACAGAATGCCTCCAGATGTGCATCGGAAACCACTACTGGTCTTCCAGGGAACGATCAAAGCGTAGACTGTTTGAGACGTTCCTCCCATTGAGGAAAGTGCGCATGGTGACTGTTGTATTCAAACCCGATGCTATTTCTGTGTTTCATCAACACTCTGATAGTCCACAGATTACAGAATGCCTCCAGATGTGCATCGAAAACTACTACGGGTCCTCTGGGGAACGATCAAAGCGTAAACTGTTTGAGACATTAGTCCCGTGGAGGAAAGTGCGCATGGTGACTGTTGTATTCAATCCCGATGCAATTTCTGCGTTTCATCAACACACTGATATTCCACAGATTACAGAATGCCACCAGATGTGCATCAGAAACTACTACTGGTCTTCCAGGGAACGATCCATGAGTAGACTGTTTGAGAATTTACTCCCATGGAGGAAAGTGCGCATGGTGACTGTTGTATTCTATCCCGATGCAATTTCTGGCGACATCAACATTCTGATATTCCATAGTTTACGGAAAGCTCCAGAATGAGCATCGGAAAGTACTACTGGTCTTCCAGGGAACGATCAAAGCGTAGACTGTTAGAGACATTACTCCCATGGAGGAAAGTGCGCATGGTGACTGTTGTATTCACTCCCGATGCAATTTCTGTGTTTCATCAACACTCTGATAGTCCACAGATTACAGAATGCCTCCAGATGAGCATCGGAAACTACTACTTGTATTCCAGGGAACGATCAAAGCGTAAACTCTTTGAGACATGACTCCCATGGAGGGAAGTGCGCATGGTGACTGTTGTATTCAATCCCGATGCAATTTCAGTGTTTCATCAGCACTCTTATAGTCCAAAGATTACAGAATGCTTTCAGATGTGCATCGGAAACTACTACTGGTCTTCCTGGGAACGATCAAAGCGTAGACTGTTTGAGACATTATTCCCATGAAGGAATGTGCGCATTGTGACTGTTGTATTCAATCATGAGGCAATTTCTGTGTTTCATCAACACTCTGATAGTCCACAGATTACAGAATGCCACCAGATGTGCACGGGAAACTACTACTGGTCTTCCAGGGAACGATCCAAGCGTAGGCTGTTTGAGACATTACTCCCGTGGAGGAAAGTGCGCACGGTGACTGTTGTATTCTATCCCGATGCAATTTCTGTGTTTAATCAACACTCTGATGCTCCACAGATTACAGAATGTCACCAGATGTGCATCGGGAAACTACTACTGGTCTTCCAGTTAACGATCAAAGCGTAGACAGTTTGAGACATTACTCTCGTGGAGGAAAGTGCGCATTGTGACTATTGTATTCCATTCCATTCAATTTCTGTGTTTCATCAACACTGTGATTGTCCACAGATTACAGAATGCCACCAGATGTGCATCGGATACTAATACTGGTCTTCCAGGGAACGATCAAAGCGAGACTGTTTGAGACATTACTCCTACGGAGGAAACTGCTCATGGAGACTGTTGTATTCAATCCCGATGCAATTTCTGTGTTTCATCAACACTCTGATAGTCCACAGATTACGGAAGCATCCAGATGTGCATCAGAAACTACTACTGGTCTTCCAGGGAACGATCAAATCGTAGGCTGTTAGAGACATTACTCCCATTGTTGAAAGTGCGCATGGTGACTGTTGTATTCAATCCCAATGCAATATCTTTTTTTCATCAACACTCTGATAGTCTACATATTACAGAATGCCGCCAGATGTGCATCGGAAACTACTATTGGTCTTCAGGGAACGATCAAATCGTAGACTGTTTGAGACATTACTCCCATGGAGAAAACTGCTCATGGAGACTGTTGTATTCAATCCCGATGCAATTTCTGTGTTTCATCAACACTCTGATAGTCTACAGATTACAGAATGCCTCCAGATGTGCATCGGAAACTACTACTGGTCTTCCAGGGAACGATCAAAGAGTAGACTGTTTGAGACATTACTCCCGTGGAGGAAAGTGCGCATGGTGACCGTTGTATTCAATCCCGATGCAATTTCTGTGTTTCATCAACACTCTGATAGTCCACAGATTATCGAATGCCTCCAGATGTTCATGGGAAACAACTACTGGTCTTCCAGGGAACGTTCAAAGCGTAGACTGTGTGAGACATTACTCCCATGGAGGAAAGTGCGCACGGTGATTGTTGTATACAATCCCAATGCAATTTCTCTGTTTCATCAACATTCTGATAGTCCACAGACAACAGAATGCCTCCAGATGTTCATCAGAAACTACTACTGGTCTTCTAGGGAACGATCAAAGCGTAGACTGTTTGAGATATTACTCCCATGAAGGAAAGTGCGCATGGAGACTGTTGTATTCAATCCCGGTGGAATTTCTGTGTTTCATCAACACTCTGATAGTCCACAGATTACAGAATGCCTCCAGATGTGCATCGGAAACCACCACTGGTCTTCCAGGGAACGATCAAAGCGTAGACTGTTTGAGACATTCCTCCCATTGAGGAAAGTGCGCATGGTGACTGTTGTATTCAAACCCGATGCTATTTCTGTGTTTCATCAACACTCTGATAGTCCACAGATTACAGAATGCCTCCAGATGTGCATCGAAAACTACTACTGGTCTTCTGGGGAACGATCAAAGCGTAAACTGTTTGAGACATTAGTCCCGTGGAGGAAGGTGCGCATGGTGACTGTTGTATGCAATCCTGATGCAATTTCTGTGTTTCATCAACACTCTGATAGTCCACAGATTACAGAATGCCACCAGATGTGCATCAGAAACTACTACTGGTCTTCCAGGGAACGATCAATGAGTAGACTGTTTGAGACCTTACTCCCATGGAGGAAAGTGCGCATGGTGACTGTTGTATTCTATCCCGATGCAATTTCTGTGCTTCATCAACATTCTGATATTCCACAGTTTACAGAAAGCTCCAGATGAGCATCGGAAAGTACTACTGGTCTTCCAGGGAACGATCTTAGCGTAGACTGTTAGAGACATTACTCCCATGGGGGAAAGTGCGCATGGTGACTGTTGTATTCAATCCCGATGCAATTTCTGTGTATCATCAACACTCTGATAGTCCACAGATTACAGAATGCCTCCTGATGTGCATCGGAAACTACTACTGGCCTTCCAGGGAACGATCAAGGTGTAGACTCTTTGAGACATGACTCCCATGGAGGGAAGTGCGCATGGTGACTGTTGTATGCAATCCCGATGCAATTTCAGTGTTTCATCAGCACTCTTATAGTCCACAGATTACAGAATGCTTTCGGATGTGCATCGGAAACTACTACTGGTCTTCCTGGGAACGATCAAAGCGTACACTGTTTGAGACATTATTCCAATGAAGGAATGTGCGCATTGTGACTGTTGTATTCAATCCCGAGACAATTTCTGTGTTTCATCAACACTCTGATAGTCAACAGATTACAGAATGCCACCAGATGTGCATCGGAAACTACTACTGGTCTTCCAGGAACGATCAAAGCGTAGACTGTTTGAGACATTACTCCCATGGAGGAAAGTGCGCATGGTGACTGTTGTATTCTATCCCGATGCAATTTCTGTGTTTAATCAACCCTCTGATACTCCACAGATTACAGAATGCCACCAGATGTGCATCGGAAACTACTACTGGTCTTCCAGGGAACGATCACAGCGTAGACTGTTTGAGACATTACCCCCGTGGAGGAAAGTGCGCATGGTGACTGTTGTATTCAATCCCGATGCAATTTCTGTCTTTCATCAACACTCTGATAGTCCAAAGATTACCGAATGCCTCCAGATGTTCATGGGAAACTACTACTGGTCTTCCAGGGAACGATCAAAGCGTAGACTGTTTGAGACATTACTCCCATGAAGGAAAGTGCGCATGGTGACTGTTGTACTCAATCCCGATGCAATTTCTGTGTTTCATCAACACTCTGATAGTCCACAGATTACAGAATGCCTCCTGATGTGCATCGGAAACCACTACTGGTCTTCCAGGGAACGATCAAAGCGTAGACTGTTAGAGACATTACTCCCATGGAGGAATGTGCGCATGGTGACTGTTGTATTCTATCCCGATGCCATTTCTGTGCTTCATCAACATTCTGATAGTCCACAGTTTACGGAAAGCCTCCAGATGAGCATCGGAAAGTACTACTGGTCTTCCAGGGAACGATCAAAGAGTAGACTGTTAGAGACCTTACTCCCATTGAGGAAAGTGCGCATGGTGACTGTTGTATTCAATTCCGATGCAATTTCTGTGTTTCATCAACACTCTGATAGTCCCCAGATTACAGAATGCCTCCAGTTGTGCATCGGAAACTACTACTGGTCTTACAGGGAACGATCGAAGCGTAAACTCTTTGAGACATGACTCCCATGGAGGGAAGTGCGCATGGTGACTGTTGTATTCAATCCCGATGCAATTTCTGTGTTTCATCAGCACTCTTATAGTCCACAGATTACAGAATGCTTTCAGATGTGCATCGGAAACTACTACTGGTCTTCCTGGGAACGATCAAAGCGTAGACTGTTTGAGACTTTATTCCCATGAAGGAATGTGCGCATTGTGACTGTTGTATTCATTCCCGAGGCAATTTCTGTGTTTCATCAACACTCTGATAGTGCACAGATTACAGAATGCCACCAGACGTGCCCGGGAAACTACTACTGGTCTTCCAGGAACGATCAAAGCGTAGACTGTTTGAGACATTACTCCCGTGGAGGAAAGTGCGCATGGTGACTGTTGTATTCTATCCCGATGCAATTTCTGTGTTTAATCAACACTCTGATACTCCACAGATTACAGAATGTCACCAGATGTGCATCGGAAACTACTACTGGTCTTCCAGTTAACGATCAAAGCGTAGACTGTTTGAGACATTACTCCCGTGGAGGAAAGTGCGTATGGTGACTGTTGTATTCAATTCCCATTCAATTTCTGTGTTTCATCAACACTCTGATTGTCCACAGATTACAGAATGCCAACAGATGTGCATCGGATACTACTACTGGTCTTCCAGGGAACGATCAAAGCGTAGACTGTTTGAGACATTACTCCCATGGAGGAAACTGCTCATGGAGACTGTTGTATTCAATCCCGATGCAATTTCTGTGTTTCATCAACACTCTGAAAGTCCACAGATTACAGAATGCATCCAGATGTGCATCGGAAACTACTACTGGTCTTCCAGGGAACGATCAAAGCGTAGACTCTTAGAGACATTACTCCCATGGAGGAAAGTGCTCATGGTGACTGTTGTATTCAATCCCGATGCAATATCTGTGTTTCATCAACACTCTGATAGTCTACAGATTACAGAATGCCTCCAGATGTGCATCGGAAACTACTACTGGTCTTCCAGGGAACGATCAAAGTGTAGACTGTTTGAGACATTACTCCCGTGGAGGAAAGTGCGCATGGTGACGGTTGTATTCAATACCGGTTGAATTTCTGTGTTTCATCAACACTCTGATAGTCCACAGATTACAGAATGCCTCCAGATGTGCATCGGAAACCACTACTGGTCTTCCAGGGAACGATCAAAGCGTAGACTGTTTGAGACATTCCTCCCATTGAGGAAAGTGTGCATGGTGACTGTTGTATTCAAACCCGATGCTATTTCTGTGTTTCATCAACAATCTGATTGTCCACAGATTACAGAATGCCTCCAGTTGTGCATCGGAAACTACTACTGGTCTTACAGGGAACGATCAAAGCGTAAACTCTTTGAGATATAACTCCCATGGAGGGAAGTGCGCATGGTGACTGTTGTATTCAATCCCGATGCAATTTCTGTGTTTCATCAGCACCCTTATAGTCCACAGATTACAGAATGCTTTCAGATGTGCATCGGAAACTACTACTGGTCTTCCTAGGAACGATCAAAGCGTAGACTGTTTGAGACATTATTCCCATGAAGGAATTAGCGCATTGTGACTGTTGTATTCAATCCCGAGGCAATTTCTGTGTTTCATCAACACTCTCATAGTCCACAGATTACAGAATGCCACCAGAGGTGCATCGGAAACTACTACTGGTCTTCCAGGAACGATCAAAGCGTAGACTGTTTCAGACATTACCCCCGTGGAGGAAAGTGCGCATGGTGACTGTTGTATTCTATCCCGATGCAATTTCTGTGTTTAATCAACACTCTGATACTCCACAGATTACAGAATGTCACCAGATGTGCATCGGAAACTACTACTGGTCTTCCATGGAACGATCAAAGCGTAGACTGTTTGAGACATTACTCCCGTGGAGGAAAGGGCGCATGGTGACTGTTGTATTCAATTCCCATTCAATTTCTGTGTTTCAACAACACTCTGATTGTCCACAGTTTACAGAATGCCACCAGATGTGCATCGGAAACTACTACTGGTCTTCCAGGGAACGATCAAAGCGTAGACTGTTTGAGACATTACTCCCATGGAGTAAACTGCTCATGGAGACTGTTGTATTCAATCCCGATGCAATTTCTGTGTTTCATCAACACTCTGATAGTCCACAGATTACGGAAAGCATCCAGATGTGCATCAGAAACTACTACTGGTCTTCCAGGGAACGATCAAATCGTAGGCTGTTAGAGACATTACTCCCATTGTTGAAAGTGCGCATGGTGACTGTTGTATTCAATCCCGATGCAATATCTTTGTTTCATCAACACTCTGGTAGTCTACATATTACAGAATGCCGCCAGATGTGCATCGGAAACTACTATTGGTCTTCCAGGGAACGATCAAATCGTAGACTGTTTGAGACATTACTCCCATGGAGGAAACTGCTCATGGAGACTGTTGTATTCAATCCCGATGCAATTTCTGTGTTTCATCAACAATCTGAAAGTCCACAGATTACAGAAAGCATCCAGATGTGCATCGGAAACTACTACTGGTCTTCCAGGGAACGATCAAAGCGTAGACTCTTAGAGACATTACTCCCATGGAGGAAAGTGCTCATGGTGACTGTTGTATCCAATCCCGATGCAATTTCTGTGTTTCATCAACACTCTGATAGTCTACAGATTACAGAATGCCTCCAGATGTGCATCGGAAACTACTACTGGTCTTCCAGGGAAGGATCAAAGAGTAGACTGTTTGAGACATTACTCCCAAGGAGGAAAGTGGGCATGGTGACTGTTGTATTCAATCCCGATGCAATTTCTTTGTTTCATCAACACTCTGATAGTCCACAGATTACCGAATGACTCGAGATGTTCATGGGAAACAACTACTCGTCTTCCAGGGAACGTTCAAAGCGCAGACTGTGTGAGACATTACTCCCATGGAGGAAAGTGCGCATGGTGATTGTTGTATACAATCCCGATGCAATTTCTCTGTTTCATCAACACTCTGATAGTCCACAGACAACAGAATGACTCCAGATGTTCATCAGAAACTACTACTGTTCTTCCAGGGAACGATCAAAGCGTAGACTGTTTGAGATATTACTCCCATGAAGGAAAGTGCGCATGGTGACTTTTGTATTCAATCCCGGTTCAATTTCTGTGTTTCATCAACACTCTGATAGTCCACAGATTACAGAATGCCTCCAGATGTGCATCGGAAACCACTACTGGTCTTCCAGGGAACGATCAAAGCGTAGACTGTTTGAGACATTACTCCCGTGGAGGAAAGTGCGCATGGTGACTGTTGTATTCAATTCCCATTCAATTTCTGTGTTTCGTCAACACTCTGATTGTCCACAGATTACAGAATGCCACCAGATGTGCATCGGAAACTACTACTGGTCTTCCAGGGAACGATCAAAGCGTAGACTGTTTGAGACATTACTCCCATGGAGTAAACTGCTCATGGAGACTGTTGTATTCAATCCCGATGCAATTTCTGCGTTTCATCAACACTCTGATAGTCCACAGATTACGGAAAGCGTCCAGATGTGCATCAGAAACTACTACTGGTCTTCCAGGGAACGATCAAATCGTAGGCTGTTAGAGACATTACTCCCATTGTTGAAAGTGCGCATGGTGACTGTTGTATTCAATCCCGATGCAATATCTTTGTTTCATCAACACTCTGATAGTCTACATATTACAGAATGCCGCCAGATGTGCATCGGAAACTACTATTGGTCTTCCAGGGAACGATCAAATCGTAGACTGTTTGAGACATTTCTCCCCTGGAGGAAACTGCTCATGGAGACTGTTGTATTCAATCCCGATGCAATTTCTGTGTTTCATCAACACTCTGAAAGTCCACAGATTACAGAAAGCATCCAGATGTGCATCGGAAACTACTACTGGTCTTCCAGGGAACGATCAAAGCGTAGACTCTTAGAGACATTACTCCCATGGAGGAAAGTGCTCATGGTGACTGTTGTATCCAATCCCGATGGAATTTCTGTGTTTCATCAACACTCTGATAGTCTACAGATTACAGAATGCCTCCAGATGTGCATCGAAAACTACTACTGGTCTTCCAGGGAACGATCAAATCGTAGACTGTTTGAGACATTACTCCCATGGAGAAAACTGCTCATGGAGACTGTTGTATTCAATCCCGATGCAATTTCTGTGTTTCATCAACACTCTGATAGTCTACAGATTACAGAATGCCTCCAGATGTGCATCGGAAACTACTACTGGTCTTCCAGGGAACGATCAAAGAGTAGACTGTTTGAGACATTACTCCCGTGGAGGAAAGTGCGCATGGTGACCGTTGTATTCAATCCCGATGCAATTTCTGTGTTTCATCAACACTCTGATAGTCCACAGATTATCGAATGCCTCCAGATGTTCATGGGAAACAACTACTGGTCTTCCAGGGAACGTTCAAAGCGTAGACTGTGTGAGACATTACTCCCATGGAGGAAAGTGCGCACGGTGATTGTTGTATACAATCCCAATGCAATTTCTCTGTTTCATCAACATTCTGATAGTCCACAGACAACAGAATGCCTCCAGATGTTCATCAGAAACTACTACTGGTCTTCTAGGGAACGATCAAAGCGTAGACTGTTTGAGATATTACTCCCATGAAGGAAAGTGCGCATGGAGACTGTTGTATTCAATCCCGGTGGAATTTCTGTGTTTCATCAACACTCTGATAGTCCACAGATTACAGAATGCCTCCAGATGTGCATCGGAAACCACCACTGGTCTTCCAGGGAACGATCAAAGCGTAGACTGTTTGAGACATTCCTCCCATTGAGGAAAGTGCGCATGGTGACTGTTGTATTCAAACCCGATGCTATTTCTGTGTTTCATCAACACTCTGATAGTCCACAGATTACAGAATGCCTCCAGATGTGCATCGAAAACTACTACTGGTCTTCTGGGGAACGATCAAAGCGTAAACTGTTTGAGACATTAGTCCCGTGGAGGAAGGTGCGCATGGTGACTGTTGTATGCAATCCTGATGCAATTTCTGTGTTTCATCAACACTCTGATAGTCCACAGATTACAGAATGCCACCAGATGTGCATCAGAAACTACTACTGGTCTTCCAGGGAACGATCAATGAGTAGACTGTTTGAGACCTTACTCCCATGGAGGAAAGTGCGCATGGTGACTGTTGTATTCTATCCCGATGCAATTTCTGTGCTTCATCAACATTCTGATATTCCACAGTTTACAGAAAGCTCCAGATGAGCATCGGAAAGTACTACTGGTCTTCCAGGGAACGATCTTAGCGTAGACTGTTAGAGACATTACTCCCATGGGGGAAAGTGCGCATGGTGACTGTTGTATTCAATCCCGATGCAATTTCTGTGTATCATCAACACTCTGATAGTCCACAGATTACAGAATGCCTCCTGATGTGCATCGGAAACTACTACTGGCCTTCCAGGGAACGATCAAGGTGTAGACTCTTTGAGACATGACTCCCATGGAGGGAAGTGCGCATGGTGACTGTTGTATGCAATCCCGATGCAATTTCAGTGTTTCATCAGCACTCTTATAGTCCACAGATTACAGAATGCTTTCGGATGTGCATCGGAAACTACTACTGGTCTTCCTGGGAACGATCAAAGCGTACACTGTTTGAGACATTATTCCAATGAAGGAATGTGCGCATTGTGACTGTTGTATTCAATCCCGAGACAATTTCTGTGTTTCATCAACACTCTGATAGTCAACAGATTACAGAATGCCACCAGATGTGCATCGGAAACTACTACTGGTCTTCCAGGAACGATCAAAGCGTAGACTGTTTGAGACATTACTCCCATGGAGGAAAGTGCGCATGGTGACTGTTGTATTCTATCCCGATGCAATTTCTGTGTTTAATCAACCCTCTGATACTCCACAGATTACAGAATGCCACCAGATGTGCATCGGAAACTACTACTGGTCTTCCAGGGAACGATCACAGCGTAGACTGTTTGAGACATTACCCCCGTGGAGGAAAGTGCGCATGGTGACTGTTGTATTCAATCCCGATGCAATTTCTGTCTTTCATCAACACTCTGATAGTCCAAAGATTACCGAATGCCTCCAGATGTTCATGGGAAACTACTACTGGTCTTCCAGGGAACGATCAAAGCGTAGACTGTTTGAGACATTACTCCCATGAAGGAAAGTGCGCATGGTGACTGTTGTACTCAATCCCGATGCAATTTCTGTGTTTCATCAACACTCTGATAGTCCACAGATTACAGAATGCCTCCTGATGTGCATCGGAAACCACTACTGGTCTTCCAGGGAACGATCAAAGCGTAGACTGTTAGAGACATTACTCCCATGGAGGAATGTGCGCATGGTGACTGTTGTATTCTATCCCGATGCCATTTCTGTGCTTCATCAACATTCTGATAGTCCACAGTTTACGGAAAGCCTCCAGATGAGCATCGGAAAGTACTACTGGTCTTCCAGGGAACGATCAAAGAGTAGACTGTTAGAGACCTTACTCCCATTGAGGAAAGTGCGCATGGTGACTGTTGTATTCAATTCCGATGCAATTTCTGTGTTTCATCAACACTCTGATAGTCCCCAGATTACAGAATGCCTCCAGTTGTGCATCGGAAACTACTACTGGTCTTACAGGGAACGATCGAAGCGTAAACTCTTTGAGACATGACTCCCATGGAGGGAAGTGCGCATGGTGACTGTTGTATTCAATCCCGATGCAATTTCTGTGTTTCATCAGCACTCTTATAGTCCACAGATTACAGAATGCTTTCAGATGTGCATCGGAAACTACTACTGGTCTTCCTGGGAACGATCAAAGCGTAGACTGTTTGAGACTTTATTCCCATGAAGGAATGTGCGCATTGTGACTGTTGTATTCATTCCCGAGGCAATTTCTGTGTTTCATCAACACTCTGATAGTGCACAGATTACAGAATGCCACCAGACGTGCCCGGGAAACTACTACTGGTCTTCCAGGAACGATCAAAGCGTAGACTGTTTGAGACATTACTCCCGTGGAGGAAAGTGCGCATGGTGACTGTTGTATTCTATCCCGATGCAATTTCTGTGTTTAATCAACACTCTGATACTCCACAGATTACAGAATGTCACCAGATGTGCATCGGAAACTACTACTGGTCTTCCAGTTAACGATCAAAGCGTAGACTGTTTGAGACATTACTCCCGTGGAGGAAAGTGCGTATGGTGACTGTTGTATTCAATTCCCATTCAATTTCTGTGTTTCATCAACACTCTGATTGTCCACAGATTACAGAATGCCAACAGATGTGCATCGGATACTACTACTGGTCTTCCAGGGAACGATCAAAGCGTAGACTGTTTGAGACATTACTCCCATGGAGGAAACTGCTCATGGAGACTGTTGTATTCAATCCCGATGCAATTTCTGTGTTTCATCAACACTCTGAAAGTCCACAGATTACAGAATGCATCCAGATGTGCATCGGAAACTACTACTGGTCTTCCAGGGAACGATCAAAGCGTAGACTCTTAGAGACATTACTCCCATGGAGGAAAGTGCTCATGGTGACTGTTGTATTCAATCCCGATGCAATATCTGTGTTTCATCAACACTCTGATAGTCTACAGATTACAGAATGCCTCCAGATGTGCATCGGAAACTACTACTGGTCTTCCAGGGAACGATCAAAGTGTAGACTGTTTGAGACATTACTCCCGTGGAGGAAAGTGCGCATGGTGACGGTTGTATTCAATACCGGTTGAATTTCTGTGTTTCATCAACACTCTGATAGTCCACAGATTACAGAATGCCTCCAGATGTGCATCGGAAACCACTACTGGTCTTCCAGGGAACGATCAAAGCGTAGACTGTTTGAGACATTCCTCCCATTGAGGAAAGTGTGCATGGTGACTGTTGTATTCAAACCCGATGCTATTTCTGTGTTTCATCAACAATCTGATAGTCCACAGATTACAGAATGCCTCCAGTTGTGCATCGGAAACTACTACTGGTCTTACAGGGAACGATCAAAGCGTAAACTCTTTGAGACATAACTCCCATGGAGGGAAGTGCGCATGGTGACTGTTGTATTCAATCCCGATGCAATTTCTGTGTTTCATCAGCACCCTTATAGTCCACAGATTACAGAATGCTTTCAGATGTGCATCGGAAACTACTACTGGTCTTCCTAGGAACGATCAAAGCGTAGACTGTTTGAGACATTATTCCCATGAAGGAATTAGCGCATTGTGACTGTTGTATTCAATCCCGAGGCAATTTCTGTGTTTCATCAACACTCTCATAGTCCACAGATTACAGAATGCCACCAGAGGTGCATCGGAAACTACTACTGGTCTTCCAGGAACGATCAAAGCGTAGACTGTTTCAGACATTACCCCCGTGGAGGAAAGTGCGCATGGTGACTGTTGTATTCTATCCCGATGCAATTTCTGTGTTTAATCAACACTCTGATACTCCACAGATTACAGAATGTCACCAGATGTGCATCGGAAACTACTACTGGTCTTCCATGGAACGATCAAAGCGTAGACTGTTTGAGACATTACTCCCGTGGAGGAAAGGGCGCATGGTGACTGTTGTATTCAATTCCCATTCAATTTCTGTGTTTCAACAACACTCTGATTGTCCACAGTTTACAGAATGCCACCAGATGTGCATCGGAAACTACTACTGGTCTTCCAGGGAACGATCAAAGCGTAGACTGTTTGAGACATTACTCCCATGGAGTAAACTGCTCATGGAGACTGTTGTATTCAATCCCGATGCAATTTCTGTGTTTCATCAACACTCTGATAGTCCACAGATTACGGAAAGCATCCAGATGTGCATCAGAAACTACTACTGGTCTTCCAGGGAACGATCAAATCGTAGGCTGTTAGAGACATTACTCCCATTGTTGAAAGTGCGCATGGTGACTGTTGTATTCAATCCCGATGCAATATCTTTGTTTCATCAACACTCTGGTAGTCTACATATTACAGAATGCCGCCAGATGTGCATCGGAAACTACTATTGGTCTTCCAGGGAACGATCAAATCGTAGACTGTTTGAGACATTACTCCCATGGAGGAAACTGCTCATGGAGACTGTTGTATTCAATCCCGATGCAATTTCTGTGTTTCATCAACAATCTGAAAGTCCACAGATTACAGAAAGCATCCAGATGTGCATCGGAAACTACTACTGGTCTTCCAGGGAACGATCAAAGCGTAGACTCTTAGAGACATTACTCCCATGGAGGAAAGTGCTCATGGTGACTGTTGTATCCAATCCCGATGCAATTTCTGTGTTTCATCAACACTCTGATAGTCTACAGATTACAGAATGCCTCCAGATGTGCATCGGAAACTACTACTGGTCTTCCAGGGAAGGATCAAAGAGTAGACTGTTTGAGACATTACTCCCAAGGAGGAAAGTGGGCATGGTGACTGTTGTATTCAATCCCGATGCAATTTCTTTGTTTCATCAACACTCTGATAGTCCACAGATTACCGAATGACTCGAGATGTTCATGGGAAACAACTACTCGTCTTCCAGGGAACGTTCAAAGCGCAGACTGTGTGAGACATTACTCCCATGGAGGAAAGTGCGCATGGTGATTGTTGTATACAATCCCGATGCAATTTCTCTGTTTCATCAACACTCTGATAGTCCACAGACAACAGAATGACTCCAGATGTTCATCAGAAACTACTACTGTTCTTCCAGGGAACGATCAAAGCGTAGACTGTTTGAGATATTACTCCCATGAAGGAAAGTGCGCATGGTGACTTTTGTATTCAATCCCGGTTCAATTTCTGTGTTTCATCAACACTCTGATAGTCCACAGATTACAGAATGCCTCCAGATGTGCATCGGAAACCACTACTGGTCTTCCAGGGAACGATCAAAGCGTAGACTGTTTGAGACATTACTCCCGTGGAGGAAAGTGCGCATGGTGACTGTTGTATTCAATTCCCATTCAATTTCTGTGTTTCGTCAACACTCTGATTGTCCACAGATTACAGAATGCCACCAGATGTGCATCGGAAACTACTACTGGTCTTCCAGGGAACGATCAAAGCGTAGACTGTTTGAGACATTACTCCCATGGAGTAAACTGCTCATGGAGACTGTTGTATTCAATCCCGATGCAATTTCTGCGTGTCATCAACACTCTGATAGTCCACAGATTACGGAAAGCGTCCAGATGTGCATCAGAAACTACTACTGGTCTTCCAGGGAACGATCAAATCGTAGGCTGTTAGAGACATTACTCCCATTGTTGAAAGTGCGCATGGTGACTGTTGTATTCAATCCCGATGCAATATCTTTGTTTCATCAACACTCTGATAGTCTACATATTACAGAATGCCGCCAGATGTGCATCGGAAACTACTATTGGTCTTCCAGGGAACGATCAAATCGTAGACTGTTTGAGACATTTCTCCCCTGGAGGAAACTGCTCATGGAGACTGTTGTATTCAATCCCGATGCAATTTCTGTGTTTCATCAACACTCTGAAAGTCCACAGATTACAGAAAGCATCCAGATGTGCATCGGAAACTACTACTGGTCTTCCAGGGAACGATCAAAGCGTAGACTCTTAGAGACATTACTCCCATGGAGGAAAGTGCTCATGGTGACTGTTGTATCCAATCCCGATGGAATTTCTGTGTTTCATCAACACTCTGATAGTCTACAGATTACAGAATGCCTCCAGATGTGCATCGAAAACTACTACTGGTCTTCTGGGGAACGATCAAAGCGTAAACTGTTTGAGACATTAGTCCCGTGGAGGAAAGTGCGCATGGTGACTTTTGTATTCAATCCCGATGCAATTTCTGTGTTTCATCAACACTCTGATAGTCCACAGATTACAGAATGCCACCAGATGTGCATCAGAAACTACTACTGGTCTTCCAGGGAACGATCAAAGCGTAGACTGTTTGAGACATTACTCCTACGGAGGAAACTGCTCATGGAGACTGTTGTATTCAATCCCGATGCAATTTCTGTGTTTCATCAACACTCTGATAGTCCACAGATTACGGAAAGCATCCAGATGTGCATCAGAAACTACTACTGGTCTTCCAGGGAACGATCAAATCGTAGGCTGTTAGAGACATTACTCCCATTGTTGAAAGTGCGCATGGTGACTGTTGTATTCAATCCCAATGCAATATCTTTGTTTCATCAACACTCTGATAGTCTACATATTACAGAATGCCGCCAGATGTGCATCGGAAACTACTATTGATCTTCCAGGGAACGATCAAATCGTAGCCTGTTTGAGACATTACTCCCATGGAGAAAACTGCTCATGGAGACTGTTGTATTCAATCCCGATGCAATTTCTGTGTTTCATCAACACTCTGAAAGTCCACAGATTACAGAAAGCATCCAGATGTGCAGCGGAAGCTACTACTGGTCTGCCCAGGAACGATCAAAGCGTAGACTCTTAGAGACATTACTCCCATGGAGGAAAGTGCTCATGGTGACTGTTGAATTCAATCCCGATGCAATTTCTGTGTTTCATCAACACTCTGATAGTCTACAGATTACAGAATGCCTCCAGATGTGCATCGGAAACTACTACTGGTCTTCCAGGGAACGATCAAAGTGTAGACTGTTTGAGACATTACTCCCGTGGAGGAAAGTGCGCATGGTGACCGTTGTATTCAATCCCGATGCAATTTCTGTGTTTCATCAACACTCTGATAGTCCACAGATTATCGAATGCCTCCAGATGTTCATGGGAAACAACTACTGGTCTTCCAGGGAACGTTCAAAGCGTAGACTGTGTGAGACATTACTCCCATGGAGGAAAGTGCGCACGGTGATTGTTGTATACAATCCCGATGCAATTTCTCTGTTTCATCAACATTCTGATAGTCCACAGACAACAGAATGCCTCCAGATGTTCATCAGAAACTACTACTGGTCTTCTAGGGAACGATCAAAGCGTAGACTGTTTGAGATATTACTCCCATGAAGGAAAGTGCGCATGGAGACTGTTGTATTCAATCCCGGTGGAATTTCTGTGTTTCATCAACACTCTGATACTCCACAGATTACAGAATGCCTCCAGATGTGCATCGGAAACCACCACTGGTCTTCCAGGGAACGATCAAAGCGTAGACTGTTTGAGACATTCCTCCCATTGAGGAAAGTGCGCATGGTGACTGTTGTATTCAAACCCGATGCTATTTCTGTGTTCCATCAACACTCTGATAGTCCACAGATTACAGAATGCCTCCAGATGTGCATCGAAAACTACTACTGGTCTTCTGGGTAACGATCAAAGCGTAAACTGTTTGAGACATTAGTCCCGTGGAGGAAAGTGCGCATGGTGACTGTTGTATGCAATCACGATGCAATTTCTGTGTTTCATCAACACTCTGATAGTCCACAGATTACAGAATGCCACCAGATGTGCATCAGAAACTACTACTGGTCTTCCAGGGAACGATCAATGAGTAGACTGTTTGAGACCTTACTCCCATGGAGGAAAGTGCGCATGGTGACTGTTGTATCCTATCCCGATGCAATTTCTGTGCTTCATCAACATTATGATATTCCACAGTTTACAGAAAGCTCCAGATGAGCATCGGAAAGTACTACTGGTCTTCCAGGGAACGATCTTAGCGTAGACTGTTAGAGACATTACTCCCATGGGGGAAAGTGCGCATGGTGACTGTTGTATTCAATCCCGATGCAATTTCTGTGTTTCATCAACACTCTGATAGTCCACAGATTACAGAATGCCTCCTGATGTGCATCGGAAACTACTACTGGCCTTCCAGGGAACGATCAAAGTGTAGACCCTTTGAGACATGACCCCATGGAGGGAAGTGCGCATGGTGACTGTTGTATGCAATCCCGATGCAATTTTAGTGTTTCATCAGCACTCTTATAGTCCACAGATTACAGAATGCTTTCAGATGTGCATCGGAAACTACTACTGGTCTTCCTGGGAACGATCAAAGCGTACACTGTTTGAGACATTATTCCCATGAAGGAATGTGCGCATTTTGACTGTTGTATTCAATCCCGAGACAATTTCTGTGTTTCATCAACACTCTGATAGTCCACAGATTACAGAATGCCACCAGATGTGCATCGGAAACTACTACTGGTCTTCCAGGGAACGATCAAAGCGTAGACTGTTTGAGACATTACTCCCATGGAGGAAAGTGCGCATGGTGACTGTTGTATTCTATCCCGATGCAATTTCTGTGTTTAATCAACCCTCTGATACTCCACAGATTACAGAATGCCACCAGATGTGCATCGGAAACTACTACTGGTCTTCCAGGGAACGATCACAGCGTAGACTGTTTGAGACATTACTCCCGTGGAGGAAAGTGCGCATGGTGACTGTTGTATTCAATCCCGATGCAATTTCTGTCTTTCATCAACACTCTGATAGTCCACAGATTACCGAATGCCTCCAGATGTTCATGGGAAACTACTACTGGTCTTCCAGGGAACGATCAAAGCGTAGACTGTTTGAGACATTACTCCCATGAAGGAAAGTGCGCATGGTGACTGTTGTATTCAATCCCGATGCAATTTCTGTGTTTCATCAACATTCTGATAGTCCACAGATTACAGAATGCCTCCTGATGTGCATCGGAAACCACTACTGGTCTTCCAGGGAACGATCAAAGCGTAGACTCTTAGAGACATTACTCCCATGGAGGAAAGTGCGCATGGTGACTGTTGTATTCAATCCCGATGCAATTTCTGTGTTTCATCAACACTCTGATAGTCCACAGATTACAGAATGCCACCAGATGTGCATCGAAAACTACTACTGGTCTTCCGGAGAACGATCAAAACGTAGACTGTTTGAGACATTAGTCCCGTGGAGGAAAGTGCGCATGGTGACAGTTGTATTCAATCCCGATGCAATTTCTGTGTTTCATCAACACTCTGATAGTCCACAGATTACAGAATGCCTCCTGATGTGCATCGGAAACCACTACATGTCTTCCAGGGAACGATCAAAGCGTAGACTGTTTGAGACATTACTCCCATGGAGGAATGTGCGCATGGTGACTGTTGTATTCTATCCCGATGCCATTTCTGTGCTTCATCAACATTCTGATAGTCCACAGTTTACGGAAAGCCTCCAGATCAGCATCGGAAAGTACTACTGGTCTTCCAGGGAACGATCAAAGAGTAGACTGTTAGAGACATTATTCCCATGGAGGAAAGTGCGCATGGTGACTGTTGTATTCAATTCCGATGCAATTTCTGTGTTTCATCAACACTCTGATAGTCCACAGACTACAGAATGCCTCCAGTTGTGCATCGGAAACTACTACTGGTCTTACAGGGAACGATCGAAGCGTAAACTCTTTGAGACATGACTCCCATGGAGGGAAGTGCGCATGGTGACTGTTGTATTCAATCCCGATGCAATTTCTGTGTTTCATCAGCACTCGTATAGTCCACAGATTACAGAATGCTTTCAGATGTGCATCGGAAACTACTACTGGTCTTCCTGGGAACGATCAAAGCGTAGACTGTTTGAGACATTATTCCCATGAAGGAATGTGCGCATTGTGACTGTTGTATTCATTCCCGAGGCAATTTCTGTGTTTCATCAACACTCTGATAGTCCACAGATTACAGAATGCCACCAGATGTGCATCGGAAACTACTACTGGTCTTCCAGGAACGATCAAAGCGTAGACTGTTTGAGACATTACTCCCATGGAGGAAATTGCGCATGGTGACTGTTGTATTCTATCCCGATGCAATTTCTGTGTTTAATCAACCCTCTGATACTCCACAGATTACAGAATGCCACCAGATGTGCATCGGAAACTACTACTGGTCTTCCAGGGAACGATCACAGCGTAGACTGTTTGAGACATTACTCCCATGAAGGAAAGTGCGCATGGTGACTGTTGTATTCAATCCCGATGCAATTTCTGTCTTTCATCAACAATCTGATAGTCCACAGATTACCGAATGCCTCCAGATGTTCATGGGAAACTACTACTGGTCTTCCAGGGAACGATCAAAGCGTAGACTGTTTGAGACATTACTCCCATGAAGGAAAGTGCGCATGGTGACTGTTGTATTCAATCCCGATGCAATTTCTGTGTTTCATCAACACTCTGATAGTCCACAGATTACAGAATGCCTCCTGATGTGCATCGGAAACCACTACTGGTCTTCCAGGGAACGATCAAAGCGTAGACTGTTAGAGACATTACTCCCATGGAGGAAAGTGCGCATGGTGACTGTTGTATTCAATCCCGATGCAATTTCTGTGTTTCATCAACACTCTGATAGTCCACAGATTACAGAATGCCTCCTGATGTGCATCGGAAACCACTACATGTCTTCCAGGGAACGATCAAAGCGTAGACTGTTTGAGACATTACTCCCATGGAGGAATGTGCGCATGGTGACTGTTGTATTCTATCCCGATGCCATTTCTGTGCTTCATCAACATTCTGATAGTCCACAGTTTACGGAAAGCCTCCAGATGAGCATCGGAAAGTACTACTGGTCTTCCAGGTGACGATCAAAGAGTAGACTGTTAGAGACATTATTCCCATGGAGGAAAGTGCGCATGGTGACTGTTGTATTCAATTCCGATGCAATTTCTGTGTTTCATCAACACTCTGATAGTCCACAGATTACAGAATGCCTCCAGTTGTGCATCGGAAACTACTACTGGTCTTACAGGGAACGATCGAAGCGTAAACTCTTTGAGACATTATTCCCATGAAGGAATGTGCGCATTGTGACTGTTGTATTCATTCCCGAGGCAATTTCTGTGTTTCATCAACACTCTGATAGTGCACAGATTACAGAATGCCACGAGACGTGCACGGGAAACTACTACTGGTCTTCCAGGAACGATCAAAGCGTAGACTGTTTGAGACATTACTCCCGTGGAGGAAAGTGCGCATGGTGACTGTTGTATTCTATCCCGATGCAATTTCTGTGTTTAATCAACACTCTGATACTCCACAGATTACAGAATGTCACCAGATGTGCATCGGAAACTACTACTGGTCTTCCAGTTAACGATCAAAGCGTAGACTGTTTGAGACATTACTCCCGTGGAGTAAAGTGCGTATGGTGACTGTTGTATTCAATTCCCATTCAATTTCTGTGTATCATCAACACTCTGATTGTCCACAGATTACAGAATGCCAACAGATGTGCATCGGATACTACTACTGGTCTTCCAGGGAACGATCAAAGCGTAGACTGTTTGAGACATTACTCCCATGGAGGAAACTGCTCATGGAGACTGTTGTATTCAATCCCGATGCAATTTCTGTGTTTCATCAACACTCTGAAAGTCCACAGATTACAGAATGCATCCAGATGTGCATCGGAAACTACTACTGGTCTTCCAGGGAACGATCAAAGCGTAAACTCTTAGAGACATTACTCCCATGGAGGAAAGTGCTCATGGTGACTGTTGTATTCAATCCCGATGCAATTTCTGTGCTTCATCAACACTCTGATAGTCTACAGATTACAGAATGCCTCCAGATGTGCATCGGAAACTACTACTGGTCTTCCAGGGAACGATCAAAGTGTAGACTGTTTGAGACATTACTCCCGTGGAGGAAAGTGCGCATGGTGACTGTTGTATTCAATCCCGATGCAATTTCTGTGTTTCATAAACACTCTGATAGTCCACAGATTACCGAATGCCTCCAGATGTTCATGGGAAACAACTACTGGTCTTCCAGGGATCGTTCAAAGCGTAGACTGTGTGAGACATTACTCCCATGGAGGAAAGTGCACACGGTGATTGTTGTATACAGTTCCGATGCTATTTCTCTGTTTCATCAACACTCTGATAGTCCACAGACAACAGAATGCCCCCAGATGTTCATCAGAAACTACTACTGGTCTTCCAGGGAACGATCAAAGCGTAGACTGTTTGAGATTTTACTCCCATGAAGGAAAGTGCGCATGGTGACTGTTGTATTCAATACCGGTTGAATTTCTGTGTTTCATCAACACTCTGATAGTCCACAGATTACAGAATGCCTCCAGATGTGCATCGGAAACCACTACTGGTCTTCCAGGGAACGATCAAAGCGTAGACTGTTTGAGACATTCCTCCCATTGAGGAAAGTGTGCATGGTGACTGTTGTATTCAAACCCGATGCTATTTCTGTGTTTCATCAACACTCTGATAGTCCACAGATTACAGAATGCCTCCAGATGTGCATCGAAAACTACTACTGGTCTTCTGGGGAACGATCAAAGCGTAAACTGTTTGAGACATTAGTCCCGTGGAGGAAAGTGCGCATGGTGAATGTTGTATTCAATCCCGATGCAATTTCTGTGTTTCATCAACACTCTGATAGTCCACAGATTACAGAATGCCACCAGATGTGCATCAGAAACTACTACTGGTCTTCCAGGGAACGATCAATGAGTAGACTGTTTGAGACCTTACTCCCATGGAGGAAAGTGCGCATGGTGACTGTTGTATTCTATCCCGATGCAATTTCTGTGCTTCATCAACATTCTGATATTCCACAGTTTACTGAAAGCTCCAGATGAGCATCGGTAAGTACTACTGGTCTTCCAGGGAACGATCAAAGCGTAGATTGTTAGAGAAATTACTCCCATGGAGGAAAGTGCGCATGGTGACTGTTGTATTCAATCCCGATGTAATTTCAGTGTTTCATCAACAATCTGATAGTCCACAGATTACAGAATGCCTCCAGATGTGCATCGGAAACTACTACTGGTCTTCCAGGGAACGATCAAAGCGTAAACTCTTTGAGACATGACTCCCATGGAGGGAAGTGCGCATGGTGACTGTTGTATGCAATCCCGATGCTATTTCAGTGTTTCATCAGCACTCTTATAGTCCACTGATTACAGAATGCTTTCAGATGTGCATCGGAAACTACTACTCGTCTTCCTGGGAACGATCAAAGCGTAGACTGTTTGAGACATTATTCCCATGAAGGAATGTGCGCATTGTGACTGTTGTATTCATTCCCGAGGCAATTTCTGTGTTTCATCAACACTCTGATAGTCCACAGATTACAGAATGCCACCAGATGTGCATCGGAAACTACTACTGGTCTTCCAGGAACGATCAAAGCGTAGACTGTTTGAGACATTACTCCCATGGAGGAAAGTGCGCATGGTGACTGTTGTATTCTACCCGATGCAATTTCTGTGTTTGATCAACCCTCTGATACTCCACAGATTACAGAATGCCACCAGATGTGCATCGGAAACTACTACTGGTCTTCCAGGGAACGATCAAAGCGTAGACTGTTTGAGACATTACTCCCGTGGAGGAAAGTGCGCATGGTGACTGTTGTATGCAATCCCGATGCAATTTCTGTCTTTCATCAACACTCTGATAGTCCACAGATTACCGAATGCCTCCAGATGTTCATGGGAAACTACTACTGGTCTTCCAGGGAACGATCAAAGCGTAGACTGTTTGAGACATTACTCCCATGAAGGAAAGTGCGCATGGTGACTGTTGTATTCAATCCCGATGCAATTTCTGTGTTTCATCAACACTCTGATAGTCCACAGATTACAGAATGCCTCCTGATGTGCATCGGAAACCACTACTGGTCTTCCAGGGAACGATCAAAGCGTAGACTGTTAGAGACATTACTCCCATGGAGGAAAGTGCGCATGGTGACTGTTGTATTCTATCCCGATGCCATTTCTGTGCTTCATCAACATTCTGATAGTCCACAGTTTACGGAAAGCCTCCAGATGAGCATCGGAAAGTACTACTGGTCTTCCAGGGAACGATCAAAGAGTAGACTGTTAGAGACATTATTCCCATGGAGGAAAGTGCGCATGGTGACTGTTGTATTCAATTCCGATGCAATTTCTGTGTTTCATCAACACTCTGATAGTCCACAGATTACAGAATGCCTCCAGTTGTGCATCGGAAACTACTACTGGTCTTACAGGGAACGATCGAAGCGTAAACTCTTTGAGACATTATTCCCATGAAGGAATGTGCGCATTGTGACTGTTGTATTCATTCCCGAGGCAATTTCTGTGTTTCATCAACACTCTGATAGTGCACAGATTACAGAATGCCACCAGACGTGCACGGGAAACTACTACTGGTCTTCCAGGAACGATCAAAGCGTAGACTGTTTGAGACATTACTCCCGTGGAGGAAAGTGCGCATGGTGACTGTTGTATTCTATCCCGATGCAATTTCTGTGTTTAATCAACACTCTGATACTCCACAGATTACAGAATGTCACCAGATGTGCATCGGAAACTACTACTGGTCTTCCAGTTAACGATCAAAGCGTAGACTGTTTGAGACATTACTCCCGTGGAGTAAAGTGCGTATGGTGACTGTTGTATTCAATTCCCATTCAATTTCTGTGTATCATCAACACTCTGATTGTCCACAGATTACAGAATGCCAACAGATGTGCATCGGATACTACTACTGGTCTTCCAGGGAACGATCAAAGCGTAGACTGTTTGAGACATTACTCCCATGGAGGAAACTGCTCATGGAGACTGTTGTATTCAATCCCGATGCAATTTCTGTGTTTCATCAACACTCTGAAAGTCCACAGATTACAGAATGCATCCAGATGTGCATCGGAAACTACGACTGGTCTTCCAGGGAACGATCAAAGCGTAGACTCTTAGAGACATTACTCCCATGGAGGGAAGTGCTCATGGTGACTGTTGTATTCAATCCCGATGCAATTTCTGTGTTTCATCAACACTCTGATAGTCTACAGATTACAGAATGCCTCCAGATGTGCATCGGAAACTACTACTGGTCTTCCAGGGAACGATCAAAGTGTAGACTGTTTGAGACATTACTCCCGTGGAGGAAAGTGCGCATGGTGACTGTTGTAATCAATCCCGATGCAATTTCTGTGTTTCATCAACACTCTGATAGTCCACAGATTACCGAATGCCTCCAGATGTTCATGGGAAACAACTTCTGGTCTTCCAGGGATCGTTCAAAGCGTAGACTGTGTGAGACATTACTCCCATGGAGGAAAGTGCACACGGTGATTGTTGTATACAGTTCCGATGCTATTTCTCTGTTTCATCAACACTCTGATAGTCCACAGACAACAGAATGCCCCCAGATGTTCATCAGAAACTACTACTGGTCTTCCAGGGAACGATCAAAGCGTAGACTGTTTGAGATATTACTCCCATGAAGGAAAGTGCGCATGGTGACTGTTGTATTCAATACCGGTTGAATTTCTGTGTTTCATCAACACTCTGATAGTCCACAGATTACAGAATGCCTCCAGATGTGCATCGGAAACCACTACTGGTCTTCCAGGGAACGATCAAAGCGTAGACTGTTTGAGACATTCCTCCCATTGAGGAAAGTGTGCATGGTGACTGTTGTATTCAAACCCGATGCTATTTCTGTGTTTCATCAACACTCTGATAGTCCACAGATTACAGAATGCCTCCAGATGTGCATCGAAAACTACTACTGGTCTTCTGGGGAACGATCAAAGCGTAAACTGTTTGAGACATTAGTCCCGTGGAGGAAAGTGCGCATGGTGAATGTTGTATTCAATCCCGATGCAATTTCTGTGTTTCATCAACACTCTGATAGTCCACAGATTACAGAATGCCACCAGATGTGCATCAGAAACTACTACTGGTCTTCCAGGGAACGATCAATGAGTAGACTGTTTGAGACCTTACTCCCATGGAGGAAAGTGCGCATGGTGACTGTTGTATTCTATCCCGATGCAATTTCTGTGCTTCATCAACATTCTGATATTCCACAGTTTACTGAAAGCTCCAGATGAGCATCGGTAAGTACTACTGGTCTTCCAGGGAACGATCAAAGCGTAGATTGTTAGAGAAATTACTCCCATGGAGGAAAGTGCGCATGGTGACTGTTGTATTCAATCCCGATGTAATTTCAGTGTTTCATCAACAATCTGATAGTCCACAGATTACAGAATGCCTCCAGATGTGCATCGGAAACTACTACTGGTCTTCCAGTTAACGATCAAAGCGTAGACTGTTTGAGACATTACTCCCGTGGAGTAAAGTGCGTATGGTGACTCTTGTATTCAATTACCATTCAATTTCTGTGTATCATCAGCACTCTTATAGTCCACAGATTACAGAATGCTTTCAGATGTGCAACGGAAACTACTACTGGTCTTCCTGGGAACGATCAAAGCGTAGACTGTTTGAGACATTATTCCCATGAAGGAATGTGCGCATTGTGACTGTTGTATTAAATCCCGAGACAATTTCTGTGTTTCATCAACACTCTGATAGTCCACAGATTACAGAATGCCACCAGACGTGCATCGGAAACTACTACTGGTCTTCCAGGAACGATCAAAGCGTAGACTGTTTGAGACATTACTCCCATGGAGGAAAGTGCTCATGGTGACTGTTGTATTCAATCCCGATGCAATTTCTGTGTTTCATCAACACTCTGATAGTCTACAGATTACAGAATGCCTCCAGATGTGCATCGGAAACTACTACTGGTCTTCCAGGGAACGATCAAAGAGTAGACTGTTTGAGACATTACTCCCGTGGAGGAAAGTGCGCATGGTGACCGTTGTATTCAATCCCGATGCAATTTCTGTGTTTCATCAACACTCTGATAGTCCACAGATTATCGAATGCCTCCAGATGATCATGGGAAACAACTACTGGTCTTCCAGGGAACGTTCAAAGCGTAGACTGTGTGAGACATTACTCCCATGGAGGAAAGTGCGCACGGTGATTGTTGTATACAATCCCGATGCAATTTCTCGGTTTCATCAACATTCTGATAGTCCACAGACAACAGAATGCCTCCAGATGTTCATCAGAAACTACTACTGGTCTTCTAGGGAACGATCAAAGCGTAGACTGTTTGAGATATTACTCCCATGAAGGAAAGTGCGCATGGAGACTGTTGTATTCAATCCCGGTGGAATTTCTGTGTTTCATCAACACTCTGATATTCCACAGATTACAGAATGCCTCCAGATGTGCATCAGAAACCACCACTGGTCTTCCAGGGAACGATCAAAGCGTAGACTGTTTTAGACATTCCTCCCATTGAGGAAAGTGCGCATGGTGACTGTTGTATTCAAACCCGATGCTATTTCTGTGTTTCATCAACACTCTGATAGTCCACAGATTACAGAATGCCTCCAGATGTGCATCGAAAACTACTACTGGTCTTCTGGGGAACGATCAAAGCGTAAACTGTTTGAGACATTAGTCCCGTGGAGGAAAGTGCGCATGGTGACTGTTGTATGCAATCCCGATGCAATTTCTGTGTTTCATCAACACTCTGATAGTCCACAGATTACAGAATGCCACCAGATGTGCATCAGAAACTACTACTGGTCTTCCAGGGAACGATCAATGAGTAGACTGTTTGAGACCTTACTCCCATGGAGGAAAGTGCGCATGGTGACTGTTGTATTCTATCCCGATGCAATTTCTGTGCTTCATCAACATTCTGATATTCCACAGTTTACAGAAAGCTCCAGATGAGCATCGGAAAGTACTACTGGTCTTCCAGGGAACGATCTTAGCGTAGACTGTTAGAGACATTACTCCCATGGGGGAAAGTGCGCATGGTGACTGTTGTATTCAATCCCGATGCAATTTCTGTGTTTCATCAACACTCTGATAGTCCACAGATTACAGAATGCCTCCAGTTGTGCATCGGAAACTACTACTGGTCTTACAGGAACGATCAAAGCGTAGACTGTTTGAGACATTACTCCCATGGAGGAAAGTGCGCATGGTGACTGTTGTATTCTATCCCGATGCAATTTCTGTGTTTAATCAACCCTCTGATACTCCACAGATTACAGAATGCCACCAGATGTGCATCGGAAACTACTACTGGTCTTCCAGGGAACGATCACAGCGTAGACTGTTTGAGACATTACTCCCGTGGAGGAAAGTGCGCATGGTGACTGTTGTATTCAATCCCGATGCAATTTCTGTCTTTCATCAACACTCTGATAGTCCACAGATTACCGAATGCCTCCAGATGTTCATGGGAAACTACTACTGGTCTTCCAGGGAACGATCAAAGCGTAGACTGTTTGAGACATTACTCCCATGAAGGAAAGTGCGCATGGTGACTGTTGTATTCAATCCCGATGCAATTTCTGTGTTTCATCAACACTCTGATAGTCCACAGATTACAGAATGCCTCCTGATGTGCATCGGAAACCACTACTGGTCTTCCAGGGAACGATCAAAACGTAGACTGTTTGAGACATTAGTCCCGTGGAGGAAAGTGCGCATGGTGACAGTTGTATTCAATCCCGATGCAATTTCTGTGTTTCATCAACACTCTGATAGTCCACAGATTACAGAATGCCTCCTGATGTGCATCGGAAACCACTACTGGTCTTCCAGGGAACGATCAAAGAGTAGACTGTTAGAGACATTATTCCCATGGAGGAAAGTGCACATGGTGACTGTTGTATTCAATTCCGATGCAATTTCTGTGTTTCATCAACACTCTGATAGTCCACAGATTACAGAATGCCTCCAGTTGTGCATCGGAAACTACTACTGGTCTTACAGGGAACGATCGAAGCGTAAACTCTTTGAGACATGACTCCCATGGAGGGAAGTGCGCATGGTGACTGTTGTATTCAATCCCGATGCAATTTCTGTGTTTCATCAGCACTCTTATAGTCCACAGATTACAGAATGCTTTCAGATGTGCATCGGAAACTACTACTGGTCTTCCTGGGAACGATCAAAGCGTAGACTGTTTGAGACATTATTCCCATGAAGGAATGTGCGCATTGTGACTGTTGTATTCATTCCCGAGGCAATTTCTGTGTTTCATCAACACTCTGATAGTGCACAGATTACAGAATGCCACCAGACGTGCACGGGAAACTACTACTGGTCTTCCAGGAACGATCAAAGCGTAGACTGTTTGAGACATTACTCCCGTGGAGGAAAGTGCGCATGGTGACTGTTGTATTCTATCCCGATGCAATTTCTGTGTTTAATCAACACTCTGATACTCCACAGATTACAGAATGTCACCAGATGTGCATCGGAAACTACTACTGGTCTTCCAGTTAACGATCAAAGCGTAGACTATTTGAGACATTACTCCCGTGGAGTAAAGTGCGTATGGTGACTGTTGTATTCAATTCCCATTCAATTTCTGTGTTTCATCAACACTCTGATTGTCCACAGATTACAGAATGCCAACAGATGTGCATCGGATACTACTACTGGTCTTCCAGGGAACGATCAAAGCGTAGACTGTTTGAGACATTACTCCCATGGAGGAAACTGCTCATGGAGACTGTTGTATTCAATCCCGATGCAATTTCTGTGTTTCATCAACACTCTGAAAGTCCACTGATTACAGAATGCATCCAGATGTGCATCGGAAACTACTACTGGTCTTCCAGGGAACGATCAAAGCGTAGACTCTTAGAGACATTACTCCCATGGAGGAAAGTGCGCATGGTGAATGTTGTATTCAATCCCGATGCAATTTCTGTGTTTCATCAACACTCTGATAGTCCACAGATTACAGAATGCCACCAGATGTGCATCAGAAACTACTACTGGTCTTCCAGGGAACGATCAATGAGTAGACTGTTTGAGACCTTACTCCCATGGAGGAAAGTGCGCATGGTGACTGTTGTATTCTATCCCGATGCAATTTCTGTGCTTCATCAACATTCTGATATTCCACAGTTTACTGAAAGCTCCAGATGAGCATCGGTAAGTACTACTGGTCTTCCAGGGAACGATCGAAGCGTAGATTGTTAGAGAAATTACTCCCATGGAGGAAAGTGCGCATGGTGACTGTTGTATTCAATCCCGATGTAATTTCAGTGTTTCATCAACAATCTGATAGTCCACAGATTACAGAATGCCTCCAGTTGTGCATCGGAAACTACTACTGGTCTTCCAGGGAACGATCAAAGCGTAAACTCTTTGAGACATGACTCCCATGGAGGGAAGTGCGCATGGTGACTGTTGTATGCAATCCCGATGCAATTTCAGTGTTTCATCAGCACTCTTATAGTCCACAGATTGCAGAATGCTTTCAGATGTGCAACCGAAACTACTACTGGTCTTCCTGGGAACGATCAAAGCGTAGACTGTTTGAGACATTATTCCCATGAAGGAATGTGCGCATTGTGACTGTTGTATTCAATCCCGAGACAATTTCTGTGTTTCATCAACACTCTGATAGTCCACAGATTACAGAATGCCACCAGACGTGCATCGGAAACTACTACTGGTCTTCCAGGAACGATCAAAGCGTAGACTGTTTGAGACATTACTCCCATGGAGGAAAGTGCGCATGGTGACTGTTGTATTCTATCCCGATGCAATTTCTGTCTTTCATCAACACTCTGATACTCCACAGATTACAGAATGCCACCAGATGTGCATCGGAAACTACCACTGGTCTTCCAGGGAACGATCAAAGCGTAGACTGTTTGAGACATTAGTCCCGTGGAGGAAAGTGCGCATGGTGACTGTTGTATTCAATCCCGATGCAATTTCTGTGTTTCATCAACACTCTGATAGTCCACAGATTACAGAATGCCTCCTGATGTGCATCGGAAACAACTACTGGTCTTCCAGGGAACGATCAAAGCGTAGACTGTGTGAGACATTACTCCCATGGAGGAAACTGCTCATGAAGACTGTTGTATTCAATCCCGATGCAATTTCTGTGTTTCATCAACACTCTGATAGTCCACAGATTATAGAAAGCATCCAGATGTGCATCAGAAACTACTACTGGTCTTCCAGGGAACGATCAAATCGTAGGCTGTTAGAGACATTACTCCCATTTGGGAAAGTGCGCATGGTGACTGTTGTATTCTATCCCGATGCAATTTCTGTGCTTCATCAACATTCTGATAGTCCACAGTTTACGGAAAGCATCCAGATGAGCATCGGAAAGTACTACTGGTCTTTCTGGAAACGATCAAAGCGTAGACTGTTAGAGACATTACTTCCATGGAGGAAAGTGCGCATGGTGACTGTTGTATTCAATCCCGATGCAATTTCTGTGTTTCATCAGCACTCTTATAGTCCACTGATTACAGAATGCTTTCAGATGTGCATCGGAAACTCCTACTGGTCCTCCTGGGAACGATCAAAGCGTAGTCTGTTTGAGACATTATTCCCATGAAGGAATGTGCGCATTGTGACTGTTGTATTCAATCCCGAGGCAATTTCTGTGTTTCAACAACACTCTGATACTCCACAGGTTACAGAATGTCACCAGATGTGCATCGGAAACTACTACTGGTCTTCCAGTTAACGATCAAAGCGTAGACTGTTTGAGACATTACTCCCATTTAGGAAAGTGCGCATGGTGACTGTTGTATTAAATTCCCATTCAGTTTCTGTGTTTCATCAACACTCTGATTGTCCACAGATTACAGAATGCCACCAGACGTGCACGGGAAACTACTACTGGTCTTCCAGGAACGATCAAAGCGTAGACTGTTTGAGACATTACTCCCGTGGAGGAAAGTGCGCATGGTGACTGTTGTATTCTATCCTGATGCAATTTCTGTGTTTAATCAACACTCTGATACTCCACAGATTACAGAATGTCACCAGATGTGCATCGGAAACTACTACTGGTCTTCCAGTTAACGATCAAAGCGTAGACTATTTGAGACATTACTCCCGTGGAGTAAAGTGCGTTTGGTGACTGTTGTATTCAATTCCCATTCAATTTCTGTGTTTCATCAACACTCTGATTGTCCACAGATTACAGAATGCCAACAGATGTGCATCGGATACTACTACTGGTCTTCCAGGGAACGATCAAAGCGTAGACTGTTTGAGACATTACTCCCATGGAGGAAACTGCTCATGGAGACTGTTGTATTCAATCCCGATGCAATTTCTGTGTTTCATCAACACTCTGAAAGTCCACAGATTACAGAATGCATCCAGATGTGCATCGGAAACTACTACTGGTCTTCCAGGGAACGATCAAAGCGTAGACTCTTAGAGACATTACTCCCATGGAGGAAAGTGCGCATGGTGAATGTTGTATTCAATCCCGATGCAATTTCTGTGTTTCATCAACACTCTGATAGTCCACAGATTACAGAATGCCACCAGATGTGCATCAGAAACTACTACTGGTCTTCCAGGGAACGATCAATGAGTAGACTGTTTGAGACCTTACTCCCATGGAGGAAAGTGCGCATGGTGACTGTTGTATTCTATCCCGATGCAATTTCTGTGCTTCATCAACATTCTGATATTCCACAGTTTACTGAAAGCTCCAGATGAGCATCGGTAAGTACTACTGGTCTTCCAGGGAACGATCAAAGCGTAGATTGTTAGAGAAATTACTCCCATGGAGGAAAGTGCGCATGGTGACTGTTGTATTCAATCCCGATGTAATTTCAGGGTTTCATCAACAATCTGATAGTCCACAGATTACAGAATGCCTCCAGATGTGCATCGGAAACTACTACTGGTCTTCCAGGGAACGATCAAAGCGTAAACTCTTTGAGACATGACTCCCATGGAGGGAAGTGCGCATGGTGACTGTTGTATGCAATCCCGATGCAATTTCAGTGTTTCATCAGCACTCTTATAGTCCACAGATTACAGAATGCTTTCAGATGTGCAACGGAAACTACTACTGGTCTTCCTGGGAACGATCAAAGCGTAGACTGTTTGAGACATTATTACCATGAAGGAATGTGCGCATTGTGACTGTTGTATTCAATCCCGAGACAATTTCTGTGTTTCATCAACACTCTGATAGTCCACAGATTACAGAATGCCACCAGACGTGCATCGGAAACTACTACTGGTCTTCCAGGAACGATCAAAGCGTAGACTGTTTGAGACATTACTCCCATGGAGGAAAGTGCGCATGGTGACTGTTGTATTCTATCCCGATGCAATTTCTGTCTTTCATCAACACTCTGATACTCCACAGATTACAGAATGCCACCAGATGTGCATCGGAAACTACCACTGGTCTTCCAGGGAACGATCAAAGCGTAGACTGTTTGAGACATTAGTCCCGTGGAGGAAAGTGCGCATGGTGACTGTTGTATTCAATCCCGATGCAATTTCTGTGTTTCATCAACACTCTGATAGTCCACAGATTACAGAATGCCTCCTGATGTGCATCGGAAACAACTACTGGTCTTCCAGGGAACGATCAAAGCGTAGACTGTGTGAGACATTACTCCCATGGAGGAAACTGCTCATGAAGACTGTTGTATTCAATCCCGATGCAATTTCTGTGTTTCATCAACACTCTGATAGTCCACAGATTATAGAAAGCATCCAGATGTGCATCAGAAACTACTACTGGTCTTCCAGGGAACGATCAAATCGTAGGCTGTTAGAGACATTACTCCCATTTGGGAAAGTGCGCATGGTGACTGTTGTATTCTATCCCGATGCAATTTCTGTGCTTCATCAACATTCTGATAGTCCACAGTTTACGGAAAGCATCCAGATGAGCATCGGAAAGTACTACTGGTCTTTCTGGAAACGATCAAAGCGTAGACTGTTAGAGACATTACTTCCATGGAGGAAAGTGCGCATGGTGACTGTTGTATTCAATCCCGATGCAATTTCTGTGTTTCATCAGCACTCTTATAGTCCACTGATTACAGAATGCTTTCAGATGTGCATCGGAAACTCCTACTGGTCCTCCTGGGAACGATCAAAGCGTAGTCTGTTTGAGACATTATTCCCATGAAGGAATGTGCGCATTGTGACTGTTGTATTCAATCCCGAGGCAATTTCTGTGTTTCAACAACACTCTGATACTCCACAGGTTACAGAATGTCACCAGATGTGCATCGGAAACTACTACTGGTCTTCCAGTTAACGATCAAAGCGTAGACTGTTTGAGACATTACTCCCATTTAGGAAAGTGCGCATGGTGACTGTTGTATTAAATTCCCATTCAGTTTCTGTGTTTCATCAACACTCTGATTGTCCACAGATTACAGAATGCCACCAGATGTGCATCGGAAACTACTACTGGTCTTCCAGGGAACGATCAAAGCGTAGACTGTTTGAGACATTACTCCCATGGAGTAAACTGCTCATGGTGACTGTTGTATTCAATCCCGATGCAATTTCTGTGTTTCATCAACACTCTGATAGTCTACAGATTACAGAATGCCTCCAGATGTGCATCGGATACTACTACTGGTCTTCCAGGGAACGATCAAAGAGTAGACTGTTTGAGACATTACTCCCGTGGAGGAAAGTGCGCATGGTGACTGTTGTATTCAATCCCGATGCAATTTCTGTGTTTCATCAACACTCTGATAGTCCACACATTACCGAATGCCTCCAGATGTTCATGGGAAACAACTACTGGTCTTCCAGGGAACGTTCAAAGCGCAGACTGTGTGAGACATTAGTCCCATGGAGGAAAGTGCGCATGGTGATTGTTGTATACAATCCCGATGCAATTTCTCTGTTTCATCAACACTCAGATAGTCCACAGACAACAGAATGCCTCCAGATGTTTATCAGAAACTACTACTGGTCTTCCAGGGAACGATGAAAGCGTAGACTGTTTGAGATATTACTCCCATGAAGGAAAGTCCGCATGGTGACTGTTGTATTCAATCCCAGTGCAATTTTTGTGTTTTATCAACACTCTGATAGTCCACAGATTACAGAATGCCTCCAGATGTGCATCGGAAACCACCACTGGTCTTCCAGGGAACGATCAAAGCGTAGACTGTTTGAGACATTCCTCCCATTGAGGAAAGTGCGCATGGTGACTGTTGTATTCAAACCCGATGCTATTTCTGTGTTTCATCAACACTCTGACAGTCCACAGATTACAGAATGCCTCCAGATGTGCATCGAAAACTACTACTGGTCTTCTGGGGAACAATCAAAGCGTAAACTGTTTGAGACATTAGTCCTGTGGAGGAAAGTGCGCATGGTGACTGTTGTATTCAATCCCGATGCAATTTCTGTGTTTCATCAACACACTGATAGTCCACAGATTACAGAATGCCACCAGATGTGCATCAGAAACTACTACTGGTCTTCCTGGGAACGATCAATGAGTAGACTGTTTGAGACCTTACTCCCATGGAGGAAAGTGCGCATGGTGACTGTTGTATTCCATCCCGATGCAATTTCTGTGCTTCTTCAACATTCTGATAGTCCACAGTTTACGGAAAACCTCCAGATGAGCATCGGAAAGTACTACTGGTCTTTCTGGAAACGATCAAAGCGTAGACTGTTAGAGACATTTCTTCCATGGAGGAAAGTGCGCATGGTGACTGTTGTATTCAATTCCGATGCAATTTCTGTGTTTCATCAGCACTCTTATAGTCCACAGATTACAGAATGCTTTCAGATGTGCATCGAAACTACTACTGGTCTTCCTGGGAACGATCAAAGAGTAGACTGTTTGAGACATTATTCCCATGAAGGAATGTGCGCATAGTGACTGTTGTATTCAATCCCGATGCAATTTCTGTGTTTCATCAGCACTCTTATAGTCCACAGATTACAGAATGCTTCCAGATGTGCATCGGAAACTACTACTGGTCTTCCTGGGAACGATCAAAGCGTAGACAGTTTGAGACATTATTCCCATGAAGGAATGTGCGCATAGTGACTGTTGTATTCAATCCCGAGGCATTTTCTGTGTTTCATCAACACTTTGATTGTCCACAGATTACAGAATGCCACCAGATGTGCATCAGAAACTACTACTGGTCTTCCTGGGAACGATCAATGAGTAGACTGTTTGAGACCTTACTCCCATGGAGGAAAGTGCGCATGGTGACTGTTGTATTCCATCCCGATGCAATTTCTGTGCTTCATCAACATTCTGATATTCCACAGTTTACGGAAAGCTCCAGATGAGCATCGGAAAGTACTATTGGTCTTCCAGGGAACGATCAAAGCGTAGAGTGTTAGAGACATTACTCCCATGGAGGAAAGTGCGCATGGTGACTGTTGTATTCAATCCCGATGCAATTTCTGTGTTTCATCAACACTCTGATAGTCCACAGATTACAGAATGCCTCCAGATGTGTATCGGAAAGTACTACTGGTCTTCCAGGGAACGATCAAAGCGTAGACTGTTAGAGACATTACTCCCATGAAGGAATGTGCGCATTGTGACTGTTGTATTCAATCCCGAGGCAAATTCTGTGTTTCATCAACACTCTGATAGTCCACAGATTACAGAATGCCACCAGACGTGCATCGGAAACTACTATTGGTCTTCCAGGAACGATCAAAGCGTAGACTGTTTGAGACATTACTCCCGTGGAGGAAAGTGCGCATGGTGACTGTTGTATTCTATCCCGATGCAATTTCTGTGTTTAATCAACACACTGATACTCCACAGATTACAGAATGCCACCAGATGTGCATCGGAAACTACTACTGGTCTTCCAGGGAACGATCAAAGCGTAGACTGTTTGAGACATTACTCCCGTGGAGGAAAGTGCGCATGGTGACAGTTGTATTCAATTCCCATTCAATTTCTGTGTTTCATCAACACTCTGATTGTCCACAGATTACAGAATGCCACCAGAAGTGCATCGGAAACTACTACTGGTCTTCCAGGGACCGATCAAAGCGTAGACATTTTGAGACATTATTCCCGTGGAGGAAAGTGCGCATGGTGACTGTTGTATTCAATCCCGATGCAATTTCTGTGTTTAATCAACACTCTGATAGTCCACAGATTACAGAATGCCACCAGATGTGCATCGGAAACTACTACTGGTCTTCCAGGGAACGATCAAAGCGTAGACTGTTTTAGACATTACTTTTATGGAGGAAAGAGCGCATGGTGACATTGGTATTCAATCCCGATGCAATTTCTGTGTTTCATCAACATTCTGATAGTCCACAGATTACAGAATGACTCCAGATGTGCATCGGAAACTACTACTGGTCTTCCAGGGAACGATCAAAGCGTAGACTGTTTGAGACATTACTCCCATGGAGGAAACTTCTCATGAAGACTGTTGTATTCAATCCCGTTGCAATTTCTGTGTCTCATCAACACTCTGATAGTCCACAGATTACAGAAAGCATCCAGATGTGCATCAGAAACTACTACTGGTCTTCCAGGGAACGATCAAATCGTAGGCTGTTAGAGACATTACTCCCATTAGGGAAAGTGCGCATGGTGACTGTTGTATTCTATCCCGATGCAATTTCTGTGCTTCATCAACATTCTGATAGTCCACAGTTTACGGAAAGCCTCCAGATGAGCATCGGAAAGTACTACTGGTCTTTCTGGAAACGATCAAAGCGTAGACTGTTAGAGACATTACTTCCATGGAGGAAAGTGCGCATGGTGACTGTTGTATTGAATCCCGATGCAATTTCTGTGTTTCATCAGCACTCTTATAGTCCACAGATTACAGAATGCTTTCAGATGTGCATCGGAAACTACTACTGGTCTTCCTGGGAACGATCAAAGCGTAGACTGTTTGAGACATTATTCCCATGAAGGAATGTGCGCATAGTGACTGTTGTATTTAATCCCGAGGCAATTTCTGTGTTTCATCAACACTTTGATAGTCCACAGATTACAGAATGCCACCAGATGTGCATCGGAAACTACTACTGGTCTTCCAGGGAACGATCAAAGCGTAGACTGTTTTAGACATTACTTTTATGGAGGAAAGTGCGCATGGTGACATTGGTATTCAATCCCGATGCAATTTATGTGTTTCACAAACACTCTGATAGTCCAGAGATTACAGAATGCCTCCAGATGTGCATCGAAAACTACTACTGGTCTTCCGGGGAACGATCAAAGCGTAGACTGTTTGAGACATTAGTCCCGTGGAGGAAAGTGCGCATGGTGACTGTTGTATTCAATCCCGATGCAATTTCTGTGTTTCATCAACACTCTGATAGTCCACTGATCACAGAGTGCCACCAGATGTGCATCAGAAACTACTACTGGTCTTCCAGGGAACGATCAATAAGTAGACTGTTAGAGACCTTACTCCCATGGAGGAAAGTGCGCATGGTGTCTGTCGTATTCTATCCCGTTGCAATTTCTGTGCTTCATCAACATTCTGATATTCCACAGTTTACGGAAAGCTCCAGATGAGCATCGGAAAGTACTACTGGTCTTCCAGGGAACGATCAAAGCGTAAACTGTTTGAGACATTATTCCCATGAAGGAATGTGCGCATTGTGACTGTTTTATTCAATCCCGAGACAATTTCTGTGTTTCATCAAAACTCTGATAGTCCACAGATTACAGAATGCCACCAGACCTGCATCGGAAACTACTACTGGTCTTCCAGGAACGATCAAAGCGTAGACTGTTTGAGACATTACTCCCGTGAAGGAAAGTGCGCATGGTGACTGTTGTATTCTATCCCGATGCAATTTCTGTGTTTAATTAACACTCTGATACTCCACAGATTACAGAATGCCACCAGATGTGCATCGGAAACTACTACTGGTCTTCCAGGGAACGATCAAAGCGTAGACTGTTTGAGACATTACTCCCATGGAGGAAACTGCTCATGAAGACTGTTGTATTCAATCCCGATCCAATGTCTGTGTTTCATCAACACTCTGATAGTCCACAGATTACAGAATGCCACCAGACCTGCATCGGAAACTACTACTGGTCTTCCAGGAACGATCAAAGCGTAGAATGTTTGAGACATTACTCCTGTGGCGGAAAGTGCGCATGGTGACTGTTGTATTCTATCCCGATGCAATTTCTGTGTTTAATCAACACACTGATACTCCACAGATTACAGAATGCCACCAGATGTGCATCGGAAACTACTACTGGTCTTCCAGGGAACGATCAAAGCGTAGACTGTTTGAGACATTACTCCCGTGGAGGAAAGTGCGCATGGTGACAGTTGTATTCAATTCCCATTCAATTTCTGTGTTTCATCAACACTCTGATTGTCCACAGATTACAGAATGCCACCAGAAGTGCATCGGAAACTACTACTGGTCTTCCAGGGACCGATCAAAGCGTAGACTTTTTGAGACATTACTCCCGTGGAGGAAAGTGCGCATGGTGACTGTTGTATTCAATCCCGATGCAATTTCTGTGTTTAATCAACACTCTGATAGTCCACAGATTACAGAATGCCACCAGATGTGCATCGGAAACTACTACTGATCTTCCAGGGAACGATCAAAGCGTAGACTGTTTTAGACATTACTTTTATGGAGGAAAGAGCGCATGGTGACATTGGTATTCAATCCCGATGCAATTTCTGAGTTTCATCAACATTCTGATAGTCCACAGATTACAGAATGACTCCAGATGTGCATCGGAAACTACTACTGGTCTTCCAGGGAACGATCAAAGCGTAGACTGTTTGAGACATTACTCCCATGGAGGAAACTGCTCATGAAGACTGTTGTATTCAATCCCGATGCAATTTCTGTGTCTCATCAACACTCTGATAGTCCACAGATTACAGAAAGCATCCAGATGTGCATCAGAAACTACTACTGGTCTTCCTGGGAACGATCAAAGCGTAGACTGTTTGAGACTATATTCCCATGAAGGAATGTGCGCATTGTGACTGTTGTATTCAATCCCGAGGCAATTTCTGTGTTTCATCAATACTGTAATAGTCCACAGATTACAGAATGCCACCAGACCTGCATCGGAAACTACTACTGGTCTTCCAGGAACGATCAAAGCGTAGACTGTTTGAGACATTACTCCCGTGAAGGAAAGTGCGCATGGTGACTGTTGTATTCTATCCCGATGCAATTTCTGTGTTTAATCAACACTCTGATACTCCACAGATTACATAATGCCACCAGATGTGCATCGGAAACTACTACTGGTCTTCCAGGGAACGATCAAAGCGTAGACTGTTTGAGACATTACTGCCATGGAGGAAACTGCTCATGAAGACTGTTGTATTCAATCCCGATGCAATTTCTGTGTTTCATCAACACTCTGATAGTCCGCAGATTACAAAATGCCTCCAGATGTGCATCGGAAACTACTACTGGTCTTCCAGGGAACGATCAAAGCGTAGACTGTTTGAGACATTACTCCCATGGAGGAAACTTCTCATGAAGACTGTTGTATTCAATCCCGTTGCAATTTCTGTGTCTCATCAACACTCTGATAGTCCACAGATTACAGAAAGCATCCAGATGTGCATCAGAAACTACTACTGGTCTTCCAGGGAACGATCAAATCGTAGGCTGTTAGAGACATTACTCCCATTAGGGAAAGTGCGCATGGTGACTGTTGTATTCTATCCCGATGCAATTTCTGTGCTTCATCAACATTCTGATAGTCCACAGTTTACGGAAAGCCTCCAGATGAGCATCGGAAAGTACTACTGGTCTTTCTGGAAACGATCAAAGCGTAGACTGTTAGAGACATTACTTCCATGGAGGAAAGTGCGCATGGTGACTGTTGTATTGAATCCCGATGCAATTTCTGTGTTTCATCAGCACTCTTATAGTCCACAGATTACAGAATGCTTTCAGATGTGCATCGGAAACTACTACTGGTCTTCCTGGGAACGATCAAAGCGTAGACTGTTTGAGACATTATTCCCATGAAGGAATGTGCGCATAGTGACTGTTGTATTTAATCCCGAGGCAATTTCTGTGTTTCATCAACACTTTGATAGTCCACAGATTACAGAATGCCACCAGATGTGCATCGGAAACTACTACTGGTCTTCCAGGGAACGATCAAAGCGTAGACTGTTTTAGACATTACTTTTATGGAGGAAAGTGCGCATGGTGACATTGGTATTCAATCCCGATGCAATTTATGTGTTTCACAAACACTCTGATAGTCCAGAGATTACAGAATGCCTCCAGATGTGCATCGAAAACTACTACTGGTCTTCCGGGGAACGATCAAAGCGTAGACTGTTTGAGACATTAGTCCCGTGGAGGAAAGTGCGCATGGTGACTGTTGTATTCAATCCCGATGCAATTTCTGTGTTTCATCAACACTCTGATAGTCCACTGATCACAGAGTGCCACCAGATGTGCATCAGAAACTACTACTGGTCTTCCAGGGAACGATCAATAAGTAGACTGTTAGAGACCTTACTCCCATGGAGGAAAGTGCGCATGGTGTCTGTCGTATTCTATCCCGTTGCAATTTCTGTGCTTCATCAACATTCTGATATTCCACAGTTTACGGAAAGCTCCAGATGAGCATCGGAAAGTACTACTGGTCTTCCAGGGAACGATCAAAGCGTAAACTGTTTGAGACATTATTCCCATGAAGGAATGTGCGCATTGTGACTGTTTTATTCAATCCCGAGACAATTTCTGTGTTTCATCAAAACTCTGATAGTCCACAGATTACAGAATGCCACCAGACCTGCATCGGAAACTACTACTGGTCTTCCAGGAACGATCAAAGCGTAGACTGTTTGAGACATTACTCCCGTGAAGGAAAGTGCGCATGGTGACTGTTGTATTCTATCCCGATGCAATTTCTGTGTTTAATTAACACTCTGATACTCCACAGATTACAGAATGCCACCAGATGTGCATCGGAAACTACTACTGGTCTTCCAGGGAACGATCAAAGCGTAGACTGTTTGAGACATTACTCCCATGGAGGAAACTGCTCATGAAGACTGTTGTATTCAATCCCGATCCAATGTCTGTGTTTCATCAACACTCTGATAGTCCACAGATTACAGAATGCCACCAGACCTGCATCGGAAACTACTACTGGTCTTCCAGGAACGATCAAAGCGTAGAATGTTTGAGACATTACTCCTGTGGCGGAAAGTGCGCATGGTGACTGTTGTATTCTATCCCGATGCAATTTCTGTGTTTAATCAACACACTGATACTCCACAGATTACAGAATGCCACCAGATGTGCATCGGAAACTACTACTGGTCTTCCAGGGAACGATCAAAGCGTAGACTGTTTGAGACATTACTCCCGTGGAGGAAAGTGCGCATGGTGACAGTTGTATTCAATTCCCATTCAATTTCTGTGTTTCATCAACACTCTGATTGTCCACAGATTACAGAATGCCACCAGAAGTGCATCGGAAACTACTACTGGTCTTCCAGGGACCGATCAAAGCGTAGACTTTTTGAGACATTACTCCCGTGGAGGAAAGTGCGCATGGTGACTGTTGTATTCAATCCCGATGCAATTTCTGTGTTTAATCAACACTCTGATAGTCCACAGATTACAGAATGCCACCAGATGTGCATCGGAAACTACTACTGATCTTCCAGGGAACGATCAAAGCGTAGACTGTTTTAGACATTACTTTTATGGAGGAAAGAGCGCATGGTGACATTGGTATTCAATCCCGATGCAATTTCTGAGTTTCATCAACATTCTGATAGTCCACAGATTACAGAATGACTCCAGATGTGCATCGGAAACTACTACTGGTCTTCCAGGGAACGATCAAAGCGTAGACTGTTTGAGACATTACTCCCATGGAGGAAACTGCTCATGAAGACTGTTGTATTCAATCCCGATGCAATTTCTGTGTCTCATCAACACTCTGATAGTCCACAGATTACAGAAAGCATCCAGATGTGCATCAGAAACTACTACTGGTCTTCCTGGGAACGATCAAAGCGTAGACTGTTTGAGACTATATTCCCATGAAGGAATGTGCGCATTGTGACTGTTGTATTCAATCCCGAGGCAATTTCTGTGTTTCATCAATACTGTAATAGTCCACAGATTACAGAATGCCACCAGACCTGCATCGGAAACTACTACTGGTCTTCCAGGAACGATCAAAGCGTAGACTGTTTGAGACATTACTCCCGTGAAGGAAAGTGCGCATGGTGACTGTTGTATTCTATCCCGATGCAATTTCTGTGTTTAATCAACACTCTGATACTCCACAGATTACATAATGCCACCAGATGTGCATCGGAAACTACTACTGGTCTTCCAGGGAACGATCAAAGCGTAGACTGTTTGAGACATTACTGCCATGGAGGAAACTGCTCATGAAGACTGTTGTATTCAATCCCGATGCAATTTCTGTGTTTCATCAACACTCTGATAGTCCGCAGATTACAAAATGCCTCCAGATGTGCATCGGAAACTACTACTGGTCTTCCAGGGAACGATCAAAGAGTAGACTGTTTGAGACATTACTCCCATGGAGGAAAGTGCGCATGGTGACTGTTGTATTCTATCCCGATGCAATTTCTGTGCTTCATCAACATTCTAATAGTCCACAGTTTACGGAAAGCCACCAGATGAGCATCGGAAAGTACTACTGGTCTTCCTGCAAACGATCAAAGCGTAGACTGTTAGAGACATTCCTCCCATGGAGGAAAGTGCGCATGGTGACTGTTGTATTCAATCCCGATGCAATTTCTGTGTTTCATCAGCACTCTTATAGTCCACAGATTACAGAATGCTTTCAGATGTGCATCGGAAACTACTACTGGTCTTCCAGGAACGATCAAAGCGTAGAATGTTTGAGACATTACTCCCGTGGAGGAAAGTGCGCATGGTGACTGTTGTATTCTATCCCGATGCAATTTCTGTGTTTAATCAACACTCTGATAGTCCACAGATTACAGAATGCCACCAGATGTGCATCGGAAACTACTACTGGTCTTCCAGGGAACGATCAAAGCGTAGACTGTTTGAGACATTACTCCCGTGCAGGAAAGTGTGCATGGTGACTGTTGTATTCAATTCCCATTCAATTTCTGTGTTTCACAAACACTCTGATAGTCCACAGATTACAGAATGCCTCGAGATGTGCATCGAAAACTACTACTGGTCTTCCGGGGAACGATCAAAGCGTAGACTGTTTGAGACATTAGTCCCGTGGAGGAAAGTGCGCATGGTGACTGTTGTATTCAAACCCGATGCAATTTCTGTGTTTCATCAACACTCTGATAGTCCACTGATCACAGAATGCCACCAGATGTTCATCAGAAACTACTACTGGTCTTCCATTGAACGATTAATGAGTAGACTGTTTGAGACCTTACTCCCATGGAGGAAAGAGCGCATGGTGACTGTTGTATTCTATCCCGATGCAATTTCTCTGCTTCATCAACATTCTGATATTCCACAGTTTACGGAAAGCTCCAGATGAGCATCGGAAAGTACTACTGGTCTTCCAGGGAACGATCAAAGCGTAGACTGTTAGAGACATTACTCCCATTGAGGAAAGTGCGCATGGTGACTGTTGTACTCAATCCCGATGCAATTTCTCTGTTTCATCAACACTCTGATAGTCCACAGATTACAGATCGCCTCCAGATGTGCATCGGAAACTACTACTGGTCTTCCAGGGAACGATCAAAGCGTAAACTCTTTGAGACATGAGTCCCATGGAGGGAAGTGCGCATGGTGACTGTTGTATTCAACCCGATGCAATTTCAGTGTTTCATCAGCACTCTTATAGTCCACAGATTACAGAATGCTTTCAGATGTGCATCGGAAACTACTACTGGTCTAGCTGGGAACGATCAAAGCGTAGACTGTTTGAGACATTATTCATATGAAGGAATGTGCGCATTGTGACTGTTGTATTCAATCCCGAGGCAATTTCTGTGTTTCATCAACACTCTGATAGTCCACAGATTACAGAATGCCACCAGACGTGCATCGGAAACTACTACTGGTCTTCCAGGAACGATCAAAGCGTAGACTGTTAGAGACATTACTCCCGTGGAGGAAAGTGCGCATTGTGACTGTTGTATTCAATTCCCATTCAATTTCTGTGTTTAATCAACACTCTGATACTCCACAGATTACAGAATGCCACCAGATGTGCATCGGAAACTACTACTGGTCTTCCATGGAACGATCAAAGTGTAGACTGTTTGAGACATTACTCCCATGGAGGTAAGTGCGCATGGTGACTGTTGTATTCAATAACGATGCAATTTCTGTGTTTCATCAGCACTCTTATAGTCCACAGATTACAGAATGCTTTCAGATGTGCATCGGAAACTACTACTGGTCTTCCTGGGAACGATCAAAGCGTAGACTGTTTGAGACATTATTCCCATGAAGGAATGTGCGCATTGTGACTGTTGTATTCAATCCCGAGGCAATTTCTGTGTTTCATCAACACTCTGATAGTCCACAGATTACAGAATGCCACCAGACGTGCATCGGAAACTACTACTTGCCTTCCAGGTACTATCAAAGCGTAGACTGTTTGAGACATTACTCCCGTGGAGGAAAGTGCGCATGGTGACTGATGTATTCTATCCCGATGCAATTTCTGTGTTTAATCAACACTCTGATAGTCCACAGATTACAGAATGCCACCAGATGTGGATCGGAAACTACTACTGGTCTTCCAGGGAACGATCAAAGCGTAGACTGTTTGAGACATTACTCCTGTGGAGGAAAGTGCGCATGGTGACGGTTGTATTCAATTACCATTCAATTTCTGTGTTTCATCAACACTCTGATTGTCCACAGATTACAGAATGAAACCAGATGTGCATCGGAGAGTACTACTGGTCTTCCAGGGACCGATCAAAGCGTAGTCTGTTTGAGACATTACTCCCGTGGAGGAAAGTGCGCATGGTGACTGTTGTATTCAATCCCGATGCAATTTCTGTGTTTCATCAACACTCTGATAGTCCACAGATTAGAGAATGCCACCAGATGTGCATCGGATACTACTACTGGTCTTCCAGGGAACGATCAAAGCGTAGGCTGTTTTAGACATTACTTTTATGGAGGAAAGTGCGCATGGTGACATTGGTATTCAATCCCGATACAATTTCTGTGTTTCACAAACACTCTGATAGTCCACAGATTACAGAATGCCTCCAGATGTGCATCGAAAACTACTACTGGTCTTCCGGGGAACGATCAAAGCGTAGACTGTTTCAGACATAAGTCCCGTGGAGGAAAGTGCGCATGGTGACTGTTGTATTCAATCCCGATGCAATTTCTGTGTTTCATCAACACTCTGATAGTCCACAGATTACAGAATGCCTCCAGATGTGCATCGGAAACTACTACTGGTCTTCCAGGGAACGATCAAAGCGTAAACACTTTGAGACTTGACTCCCATGGAGGGAAGTGCGAATGGTGACTGTTGTATTCAATCCCGATGCAATTTCAGTGTTTCATCAGCACTCTTATAGTCCACAGATTACAGAATGCTTTCAGATGTGCGTCGGAAACTACTACTGGTCTACCTGGGAACGATCAAAGCGTAGACTGTTTGAGACATTATTCATATGAAGGAATGTGCACATTGTGACTGTTGTATTCAATCCCGAGGCAATTTCTGTGTTTCATCAACACTCTGATAGTCCACAGATTACAGAATGCCACCAGACGTGCATCGGAAACTACTACTGGTCTTCCAGGAACGATCAAAGCGTAGACTGTTTGAGACATTACTCCCGTGGAGGAAAGTATGCATGGTGACTGTTGTATTCTATCCCGATGCAATTTCTGTGTTTAATCAACACTCTGATACTCCACAGATTACAGAATGCCACCAGATGTGCATCGGAAACTACTACTGGTCTTCCAGGGAACGATCAAAGCGTAGACTGTTTGACACATTACTCCCGTGGAGGAAAGTGCGCATGGTGACTGTTGTATTCAATCCCGATGCAATTTCAGTGTTTCATCAGCACTCTTATAGTGCACAGATTACAGAATGCTTTCAGATGTGCATCGGTAACTACTACTGGTCTTCCTGGGAACGATCAAAGCGTAGACTGTTTGAGACATTATTCCCATGAAGGAATGTGCGCATTGTGACTGTTGTATTCAATCCCGAGGCAATTTCTGTGCTTCATCAACACTCTGATAGTCCACCGATTACCGAATGACACCAGACGTGCATCGGAAACTACTACTGGTCTTCCAGGAACGATCAAAGCGTAGAATGTTTGAGACATTACTCCCGTGAAGGAAAGTGCGCATGGTGACTGTTGTATTGTATCCCGATGCAATTTCTGTGTTTAATCAACACTCTGATACTCCACAGATTACAGAATGCCACCAGATGTGCATCGGAAACTACTACTGGTCTTCCAGGGAACGATCAAAGCGTAGACTGTTTGAGCCATTACTCCCGTGGAGGAAAGTGCGCATGGTGACTGTTGTATTCAATCCCGATGCAATTTCTCTGTTTCATCAACACTCTGATAGTCCACAAATTACGGAAAGCCTCCAGATGTGCATCGGAAACTACTACTGGTCTTCCAGGGAACGATCAAAGCGTAGACTGTTAGAGACATTACGCCTCTTAAGGAAAGTGCGCATGGTGACTGTTGTATTCAATCCCGATGCAATTTCTCTGTTTCATCAACACTCTTATAGTCCACAGATTACAGAATGCTTTCAGATGTGCATCGGAAACTACTACTGGTCTTCCTGGGAACGATCAAAGCGTAGACTGTTTGAGACATTATTCCCATGGAGGAATGTGCGCATTGTGAATGTTGTATTCAATCCCGAGGCAATTTCTGTGTTTCATCAACACTCTGATAGTCCACAGATTACAGAATGCCACCAGACGTGCATCGGAAACTACTACTGGTCTCATAGGAACGATCAAAGCGTAGACTGTTTGAGACATTACTCCCGTGGAGGAAAGTGCGCATGGTGACTGTTGTATTCAATCCCGATGCAATGTCTGTGTTTCATCAACACTCTGATAGTCCATAGATTACAGAATGCCTCCAGATGTGCATCGGAAACTACTACTGGTCTTCCAGGGAACGAACAAAGCGTAGACTGTTAGAGACATTACTCCCATGGAGGAAAGTGCGCATGGTGACTGTTGTATTCAATCCCGATGCAATTTCTGTGTTTCATCAACACTCTGATAGTCCACAGATTACAGAATGTTTCCAGATGTGCATCGGAAACTACTACTGGTCTTCCAGGGAACGATCAAAGCGTAAACTCTTTGAGACATGACTCCGATGGAGGGAAGTGCGCATGGTGACTGTTGTATTCAATCCCGATGCAATTTCAATGTTTCATCAGCACTCTTATAGTCCACAGATTACAGATTGCTTTCAGATGTGCATCGGAAACTACTACTGGTCCTCCTGGGAACGATCAAAGCGTAGACTGTTTGAGACATTATTCCCATGAAGGAATGTGCGCATTGCGACTGTTGTATTCAATCCCTAGGCAACTTCTGTGTTTCATCAACACTCTGATAGTCCACAGATTACAGAATGCCACCAGACGTGCATCGGAAACTACTACTGGTCTTCCTGGAACGATCAAAGCGTGGACTGTTTGAGACATTACTCCTGTGAAGGAAAGTGCGCATGGTGACTGTTGTATTCTATCCCGATGCAATTTCTGTGTTTAATCAACACTCTGATACTCCACGGATTACAGAATGCCACCAGATGTGCATCGGAAACTACTACTGGTCTTCCAGGGAACGATCAAAGCGTAGACTGTTTGAGACATTACTCCCATGGAGGAAACTGCTCATGAAGACTGTTGTATTCAATCCCGATGCAATTTCTGTGTTTCATCAACCCTCTGATTGTCCACAGATTACAGAAAGCATCCAGATGTGCATCAGAAACTACTACTGGTCTTCCAGGGAACGATCAAATCGTAGGCTGTTAGAGACATTACTCCCATGGTTGAAAGTGCGCATGGTGACTGTTGTATTCAATCCCGATGCGATATCTTTGTTTCATCAACACTCTGATAGTCTACATATTACAGAATGCAACCAGATGTGCATCGGAAACTACTACTGGTCTTCCAGGGAACGATCAAAGCGTAGACTATTTGAGACATTAGTCCCATGGCGGAAAGTGCGCATGGTGACTGTTGTATTCAATCCCGATGCAATTTCTCTGTTTCATCAACACTCTGATAGTCCACAAATTACGGAAAGCCTCCAGATGTGCATTGGAAACTACTACTGGTCTTCCAGGGAACGATCAAAGCGTAGACTGTTAGAGACATTACTCCCATTAAGGAAATTGCTCATGGTGACTGTTGTATTCAAACCCGATGCAATTTCTGTGTTTCATCAACACTCTGATTGTCCACAGATTACAGAATGCCTCCAGATGTGCATCGGAAACTACTACTGGTCTTCCAGGGAACGATAAAAGAGTAGACTGTTTGAGACATTACTCCCATGGGGGAAAGTGCGCATGGTGACTATTGTATTCTATCCCGAAGCAATTTCTGTGCTTCATCAACATTCTGATAGTCCACAGTTTACGGAAAGCCTCCAGATGAGCATCGGAAAGTACTACTCGTCTTCCTGGAAACGATCAAAGCGTAGACTGTTAGAGACATTACTCCCATTAAGGAATTTGCTCATGGTGACTGTTGTATTCAAACCCGAGGAAATTTCTGTGTTTCATCAACACTCTGATAGTCCACAGATTACAGAATGCCACCAGACGTGCATCGGAAACTACTACTGGTCTTCCAGGAACGATCAAAGCGTAGACTGTTTGACACATTACTCCCGTGGAGGAAAGTGCGCATGGTGACTGGTGCATTCAATCCCGATCCAATTTCTGTGTTTCATCAACACTCTGATAGTCCACAGATTACAGAATGTCACCAGATGTGCATCGGAAAGTACTACTGGTCTTCCAGGGAACAATCAAAGCGTAGACTGTTTTAGACATTACTTTTATGGAGGAAAGTGCGCATGGTGACATTGGTATTCAATCCCGATGCAATATCTGTGTTTCACAAACACTCTGATAGTCCACAGATTACAGAATGCCTCCAGATGTGCAACGAAAACTACTACTGGTCTTCCGGGGAACGATCAAAGCGTAGACTATTTGAGACATTAGTCCCGTGGAGGAAAGTGCGCATGGTGACTGTTGTATTCAATCCCGATGCAATTTCTCTGCTTCATCAACATTCTGATAGTCCACAGATTACAGAATGCCACCAGATGTGCATCAGAAACTACTACTGGTCTTCCAGTTAACGATCAATGAGTAGACTGTTTGAGACCTTACTCCCATGGAGGAAAGTGCGCATGGTGACTGTTGTATTCAATCCCGATGCAATTTCAGTGTTTCATCAGCACTCTTATAGTCCACAGATTACAGAATGCATCCAGATGGGCTTCCGAAAGTACTACTGGCCTCCCAGGTATCCATCAAAGCGTAGACAATTTCAGACACTCTTCCCATGGAGAAAAGTCCGCATGGTGCCTGTTGTATTCAATCCCGAGGCAATTTCTGTGTTTCATCAACACTCTGATAGTCCACAGATTACAGAATGCCACCAGACGTGCATCGGAAACTACTACTGGTCTTCCAGGAACGATCAAAGCGTAGACTGTTTGAGACATTACTCCCGTGGAGGAAAGTATGCATGGTGACTGTTGTATTCTATCCCGATGCAATTTCTGTGTTTAATCAACACTCTGATACTCCACAGATTACAGAATGCCACCAGATGTGCATCGGAAAGTACTACTGGTCTTCCAGGGAACGATCAAAGCGTAGACTGTTTGAGACATTACTCCCGTGGAGGAAAGTGGTCATGGTGACTGTTGTATTCAATCCCGATGCAATTTCAGTGTTTCATCAGCACTCTTATAGTGCACAGATTACAGAATGCTTTCAGATGTGCATCGGAAACTACTACTGGTCTTCCTGGGACCGATCAAAGCGTAGACTGTTTGAGACATTATTCCCATGAAGGAATGTGCGCATTGTGACTGTTGTATTCAATCCCGAGGCAATTTCTGTGCTTCATCAACACTCTGATAGTCCACCGATTACCGAATGACACCAGACGTGCATCGGAAACTACTACTGGTCTTCCAGGAACGATCAAAGCGTAGAATGTTTGAGACATTACTCCCGTGAAGGAAAGTGCGCATGGTGACTGTTGTATTGTATCCCGATGCAATTTCTGTGTTTAATCAACACTCTGATACTCCACAGATTACAGAATGCCACCAGATGTGCATCGGAAACTACTACTGGTCTTCCAGGGAACGATCAAAGCGTAGACTGTTTGAGACATTACTCCCGTGGAGGAAAGTGCGCATGGTGACTGTTGTATTCAATCCCGATGCAATTTCTCTGTTTCATCAACACTCTGATAGTCCACAAATTACGGAAAGCCTCCAGATGTGCATCGGAAACTACTACTGGTCTTCCAGGGAACGATCAAAGCGTAGACTGTTAGAGACATTACTCCTCTTAAGGAAAGTGCGCATGGTGACTGTTGTATTCAATCCCGATGCAATTTCTCTGTTTCATCAACACTCTTATAGTCCACAGATTACAGAATGCTTTCAGATGTGCATCGGAAACTACTACTGGTCTTCCTGGGAACGATCAAAGCGTAGACTGTTTGAGACATTATTCCCATGGAGGAATGTGCGCATTGTGAATGTTGTATTCAATCCCGAGGCAATTTCTGTGTTTCATCAACACTCTGATAGTCCACAGATTACAGAATGCCACCAGACGTGCATCGGAGACTACTACTGGTCTCATAGGAACGATCAAAGCGTAGACTGTTTGAGACATTACTCCCGTGGAGGAAAGTGCGCATGGTGACTGTTGTATTCAATCCCGATGCAATGTCTGTGTTTCATCAACACTCTGATAGTCCACAGATTACAGAATGCCTCCAGATGTGCATCGGAAACTACTACAGGTCTTCCAGGGAACGAACAAAGCGTAGACTGTTAGAGACATTACTCCCATGAAGGAATGTGCGCATTGCGACTGTTGTATTCAATCCCTAGGCAACTTCTGTGTTTCATCAACACTCTGATAGTCCACAGATTACAGAATGCCACCAGACGTGCATCGGAAACTACTACTGGTCTTCCTGGAACGATCAAAGCGTGGACTGTTTGAGACATTACTCCCGTGGAGGAAAGTGCGCATGGTGACTGTTGTATTCTATCCCGATGCAATTTCTGTGTTTAATCAACACTCTGATACTCCACGGATTACAGAATGCCACCAGATGTGCATCGGAAACTACTACTGGTCTTCCAGGGAACGATCAAAGCGTAGACTGTTTGAGACATTACTCCCATGGAGGAAACTGCTCATGAAGACTGTTGTATTCAATCCCGATGCAATTTCTGTGTTTCATCAACCCTCTGATAGTCCACAGATTACAGAAAGCATCCAGATGTGCATCAAAAACTACTACTGGTCTTCCAGGGAACGAACAAATCGTAGGCTGTTAGAGACATTACTCCCATGGTTGAAAGTGCGCATGGTGACTGTTGTATTCAATCCCGATGCGATATCTTTGTTTCATCAACACTCTGATTGTCTACATATTACAGAATGCAACCAGATGTGCATCGGAAACTACTACTGGTCTTCCAGGGAACGATCAAAGCGTAGACTATTTGAGACATTAGTCCCATGGCGGAAAGTGCGCATGGTGACTGTTGTATTCAATCCCGATGCAATTTCTCTGTTTCATCAACACTCTGATAGTCCACAAATTACGGAAAGCCTCCAGATGTGCATTGGAAACTACTACTGGTCTTCCAGGGAACGATCAAAGCGTAGACTGTTAGAGACATTACTCCCATTAAGGAAATTGCTCATGGTGACTGTTGTATTCAAACCCGATGCAATTTCTGTGTTTCATCAACACTCTGATTGTCCACAGATTACAGAATGCCTCCAGATGTGCATCGGAAACTACTACTGGTCTTCCAGGGAACGATAAAAGAGTAGACTGTTTGAGACATTACTCCCATGGGGGAAAGTGCGCATGGTGACTATTGTATTCTATCCCGAAGCAATTTCTGTGCTTCATCAACATTCTGATAGTCCACAGTTTACGGAAAGCCTCCAGATGGGCATCGGAAAGTACTACGCGTCTTCCTGGAAACGATCAAAGCGTAGACTGTTAGAGACATTACTCCCATTAAGGAAATTGCTCATGGTGACTGTTGTATTCAAACCCGAGGAAATTTCTGTGTTTCATCAACACTCTGATAGTCCACAGATTACAGAATGCCACCAGACGTGCATCGGAAACTACTACTGGTCTTCCAGGAACGATCAAAGCGTAGACTGTTTGACACATTACTCCCGTGGAGGAAAGTGCGCATGGTGACTGGTGTATTCAATCCCGATCCAATTTCTGTGTTTCATCAACACTCTGATAGTCCACAGATTACAGAATGTCACCAGATGTGCATCGGAAAGTACTACTGGTCTTCCAGGGAACAATCAAAGCGTAGACTGTTTTAGACATTACTTTTATGGAGGAAAGTGCGCATGGTGACATTGGTATTCAATCCCGATGCAATATCTGTGTTTCACAAACACTCTGATAGTCCACAGATTACAGAATGCCTCCAGATGTGCAACGAAAACTACTACTGGTCTTCCGGGGAACGATCAAAGCGTAGACTATTTGAGACATTAGTCCCGTGGAGGAAAGTGCGCATGGTGACTGTTGTATTCAATCCCGATGCAATTTCTCTGCTTCATCAACATTCTGATAGTCCACAGATTACAGAATGCCACCAGATGTGCATCAGAAACTACTACTGGTCTTCCAGTTAACGATCAATGAGTAGACTGTTTGAGACCTTACTCCCATGGAGGAAAGTGCGCATGGTGACTGTTGTATTCTATCCCGATGCAATTTCTGTGCTTCATCAACATTCTGATATTCCACAGTTTACCGAAAGCTCCAGATGAGCATCGGAAAGTACTACTGGTCTTCCAGGGAACGATCAAAACGTAGACTGTTAGAGAAATTACTCCCATGGAGGAAAGTGCGCATGGTGACTGTTGTATTCAATCCCGATGCAATTTCTGTATTTCATCAACACTCTGATAGTCCACAGATTACAGAATGCCTCCAGATGTGCATCGGAAACTACTACTGATCTTCCAGGGAACGATCAAATCGTAAACTCTTTGAGACATGACTCCCATGGAGGCAAGTGCCCATGGTGACTGTTGTATTCTATCGCGATGCAATTTCTGTGTTTAATCAACACTCTGATACTACACAGATTACAGAATGCCACCAGATGTGCATCGGAAACCACTACTGGTCTTCCAGGGAACGATCAAAGCGTAGACTGTTTGAGACATTATTCCCATGAAGGAATGTGCGCATTGTGACTGTTATATTCAATCTCGAGGCAATATCTGTGTTTCATCAACTCTCTGATAGTCCACAGATTACAGAATGCCACCAGACGTACATCGGAAACTACTACTGGTCTTCCGGGGAACGATCAAAGCGTAGACTGTTTGAGACATTAGTCCCGTGGAGGAATGTGCGCATGGTGACTGTTGTATTCAATCCCGATGCAATTTCTCTGTTTCATCAACATTCTGATAGTCCACAGATTACAGAATGCCACCAGATGTGCATCAGAAACTACTACTGGCCTTCCAGGGAACGATCAATGAGTAGACTGTTTGAGACCTTACTCCCATGGAGGAAAGTGCGCATGGTGACTGTTGTATTGTATCCCGATGCAATTTCTGTGCTTCATCAACATTCTGATATTCCACAGTTTACGGATAGCTCCAGATGAGCATCGGAAAGTACTACTGGTTTTCCAGGGAACGATCAAAGCGTAGACTGTTAGAGACATTACTCCCATGGAGGAAAGTGCGCATGGTGACTGTTGTATTCAATCCCGATGCAATTTCTGTATTTCATCAACACTCTGATAGTTCACAGATTACAGAATGCCTCCAGATGTGCATCGGAAACTACTACTGATCTTCCAGGGAACGATCAAAGCGTAAACTCTTTGAGACATGACTCCCATGGAGGGAAGTGCGCATGGTGACTGTTGTATTCTATCCCGATGCAATTTCTGTGTTTAATCAACACTCTGATACTACACAGATTACACAATGCCACCAGATGTGCATCGGAAACTACTACTGGTCTTCCAGGGAACGATCAAAGCGTAGACTGTTTTACACATTACTTTTATGGAGGAAAGAGCGCATGGTGACATTGGTATTCAATCCCGATGCAATTTCTGTGTTTCACCAACACTCTGATAGTCCACAGATTACAGAAAGCATCCAGATGTGCATCGGAAACTACTACTGGTCTTCCAGGGAACGATCAAAGCGTAGACTGTTTGAGACATTACTCCCATGGAGGAAACTGCTCATGGAGACTGCTGTATTCAATCGCGATCAATTTCTGTGTTTCATCAACACTCTGATAGTCCACAGATTACAGAAAGCATCCAGATGTGCATCAGAAACTACTACTGGTCTTCCAGGGAACGATCAAAGCGTAGACTGTTTGAGACATTACTCCCGTGGAGGAAAGTGCGCATGGTGACTGTTGTATTCAATCCCGATGCAATTTCTCTGTTTCATCAACACTCTGATAGTCCACAAATTACGGAAAGCCTCCAGATGTGCATCGGAAACTACTACTGGTCCTCCAGGGAACGATCAAAGCGTAGACTGTTTTAGACATTACTTTTATGGAGGAAAGTGCGCATGGTGACATTGGTATTCAATCCCGATGCAATTTCTGTGTTTCACAAACACTCTGATAGTCCACAGATTACAGAATGCCTCTAGATGTGCAACGAAAACTACTACTGGTCTTTTGGGGAACGATCAAAGCGTAAACTCTTTGAGACATGACTCCCAGGGAGGGAAGTGCGCATGGTGACTGTTGTATTCTATCCGGATGCAATTTCTGTGTTTAATCAACACTCTGATACTACACAGATTACAGAATGCCACCAGATGTGCATCGGAAACTACTACTGGTATTCCAGGGAACGATCAAAGCGTAGACTGTTTTACACATTACTTTTATGGAGGAAAGTGCGCATGGTGACATTGGTATTCAATCCCGATGCAATTTCTGTGTTTCATCAACACTCTGATAGTCCACTGATCACAGAATGCCACCAGATGTGCATCAGAAACTACTACTGGTCTTCCAGGGAACGATCAATGAGTAGACTGTTTGAGACCTAACTCCCATGGAGGAAAGTGCGCATGGTGACTGTTGTATTCTATCCCGATGCAATTGCTGTGCTTCATCAACATTCTGATATTCCACAGTTTACGGAAAGCTCCAGATGAGCATCGGAAAGTACTACTGGTCTTCCAGGGAACGATCAAAGCGTAGACTGTTAGAGACATTTCTCCCATGGAGGAAAGTGCGCATGGTGACTGTTGTATTCAATCCCGATGCAATTTCTGTGTTTTATCAACACTCTGATAGTCCACAGATTACAGAATGCCTCCAGATGTGCATCGGAAACTACTACTGGTCTTCCAGGGAACGATCAAAGCGTAAACTCTTTGAGACATGACTCCCATGGAGGGGAGTGCGCATGGTGACTGTTGTATTCAATCCCGATGCAATTTCAGTGTTTCATCAGCACTCTTATAGTCCACAGATTACAGAATGCTTTCAGATGTGCATCGGAAACTACTACTGGTCTACCTGGGAACGATCAAAGCGTAGACTGTATGAGACATTATTCATATGAAGGAATGTGCGCATTGTGACTGTTGTATTCAATCCCGAGGCAATGTCTGTGTTTCATCAACACTCTGATAGTCCACAGATTACAGAATGCCACCAGACGTGCATCGGAAACTACTACTGGTCTTCCAGGAACGATCAAAGCGTAGACTGTTTGAGACATTACTCCCGTGGAGGAAAGTGCGCATGGTGACTGTTGTATTCTATCCCGATGCAATTTCTGTGTTTAATCAACACTCTGATACTCCACAGATTACAGAATGCCACCAGATGTGCATCGGAAACTTCTACTGGTCTTCCAGGGAACGATCAAAGCGTAGACTGTTTGAGACATTACTCCCGTGGAGGAAAGTGCGCATGGTGACTGTTGTATTCAATTCCCTTTCAATTTCTGTGTTTCATCAACACTCTGATTGTCCACAGATTACAGAATGCCACCAGATGTGCATCGGAAACTACTACTGGTCTTCCAGGGACGGATCAAAGCGTAGTCTGTTTGAGACATTACTCCCGTGGAGGAAAGTGCGCATGGTGACTGTTGTATTCAATCCCGATGCAATTTCTGTGTTTCATCAACACTCTGATAGTCCTCAGATTACAGAATGCCTCCAGATGTGCATCGGAAACTACTACTGGTCTTCCAGGGAACGATCAAAGCGTAAACTCTTTGAGACATGACTCCGATGGAGGGAAGTGCGCATGGTGACTGTTGTATTCAATCCCGATGCAATTTCAGTGTTTCATCAGCACTCTTATAGTCCACAGATTACAGAATGCTTTCAGATGTGCATCGGAAACTACTACTGGTCTTCCTGGGAACGATCAAAGCGTAGACTGTTTGAGACATTATTCCCATGAAGGAATGTGCGCATTGTGAATATTGTATTCAATCCCGAGGCAATTTCTGTGTTTCATCAACACTCTGATAGTCCACCGATTACAGAATGCCAACAGACGTGCATCGGAAACTACTACTGGTCTTCCAGGAACGATCAAAGCGTAGACTGTTTGAGACATTACTCCCGTGAAGGAAAGTGCGCATGGTGACTGTTGTATTCTATCCCGATGCAATTTCTGTGTTTAATCAACACTCTGATACTCCACAGATTACAGAATGCCACCAGATGTGCATCGGAAACTACTACTGGTCTTCCAGGGAACGATCAAAGTGTAGACTGTTTGAGAAATTACTCCCATGGAGGAAAGTTCGCATGGTAACTGTTGTATTCAATTCCCATTCAATTTCTGCGTTTCGTCAACACTCTGATTGTCCACAGCTTACAGAATGAAACCAGATGTGCATCGGAAAGTACTACTGGTCTTCCAGGGACCGATCAAAGCGTAGTCTGTTTGAGACATTACTCCCGTGGAGCAAAGTGCGCATGGTGACTGTTGTATTCAATCCCGATGCAATTTCTGTGTTTCATCAACACTCTGATAGTCCACAGATTACAGAATGCCACCAGATGTGCATCGGAAACTACTACTGGTCTTCCAGGGAACGATCAAAGCGTAGGCTGTTTTAGACATTACTTTTATGGAGGAAAGTGCGCATGGTGACATTGGTATTCAATCCCGATGCAATTTCTGTGTTTCACAAACACTCTGATAGTCCACAGATTACAGAATACCTCCAGATGTGCATCGAAAACTACTACTGGTCTTCCGGGGAACGATCAAAGCGTAGACTGTTTGAGACATAAGTCCCGTGGAGGAAAGTGCACATGCTGACTGTTGTATTCAATCCCGATGCAATTTCTGTGTTTCATCAACACTCTGATAGTCCACTGATCACAGAATGCCACCACATGTGCATCAGATACTACTACTGGTCTTCCAGGTAACGATCAATGAGTAGACTGTTTGAGACCTTACTCCCATTGAGGAAAGTGCGCATGGTGACTGTTGTATTCTATCCCGATCCAATTTCTGTGCTTCATCAACACTCTGATATTCCACAGTTTACGGAAAGCTCCAGATGAGCATCGGAAAGTACTCCTGGTCTTCCAGGGAACGATCAAAGCGTAGACTGTTAGAGACATTACTCCCATGGAGGAAAGTGCGCATGGTGACTGTTGTATTCAATCCCGATGCAGTTTCTGTGTTTCATCAACACTCTGATAGTCCACAGATTACAGAATGCCTCCAGATGTGCATCGGAAACTACTACTGGTCTTCCAGGGAACGATCAAAGCGTAAACCCTTTGAGACTTGACTCCCATGGAGGGAAGTGCGCATGGTGACTGTTGTATTCAATCCCGATGCAATTTCAGTGTTTCATCAGCACTCTTATAGTCCACAGATTACAGAATGCTTTCAGATGTGCATCGGAAACTACTACTTGTCTACCTGGGAACGATCAAAGCGTAGACTGTTTGAGACATTATTCATATGAATAAATGTGCGCATTGTGACTGTTGTATTCAATCCCAAAGCAATTTCTGTGTTTCATCAACACTCTGATAGTCCACAGATTACAGAATGCCACCAGACGTGCATCGGAAACTACTACTGGTCTTCCAGGAACTACCAAAGCGTAGACTGTTTGAGACATTACTCCCGTGGAGGAAAGTGCGCATGGTGACTGTTGTATTCAATTCCCATTCAATTTCTGTGTTTCATCAAATCTCTGATTGTCCACAGATTACAGAATGCCACCAGATGTGCATCGGAAACTACTACTGGTCTTCCAGGGACCGATCAAAGCGTAGTCTGTTTGACACATTACTCCCGTGGAGGAAAGTGCGCATGGTAACTGTTGTATTCAATCCCGATGCAATTTCTGTGTTTCATCAACACTCTGATAGTCCACAGATTACAGAATGCCTCCAGATGTGCATCGGAAACTACTACTGGTCTTCCAGGGAACGATCAAAGCGTAAACTCTTTGAGACATGACTCAGATGGAGCGAAGTGCGCATGGTGACTGTTGTATTCAATCCCGATGCAATTTCAGTGTTTCATCAGCACTCTTATGGTACACAGATTACAGAATGCTTTCAGATGTGCATCGGAAACTACTACTGGTCTTCCTGGGAACGATCAAAGCGTAGACTGTTTGAGATATTATTCCCATGAAGGAATGTGCGCATTGTGACTGTTGTATTCAATCCCGAGGCAATTTCTGTGCTTCATCAACATTCTGATAGTCCACCGATTACAGAATGACACCAGACGTGCATCGGAAACTACTACTGGTCTTCCAGGAACGATCAAAGCGTAGACTGTTTGAGACATTACTCCCGTGAAGGAAAGTGCGCATGGTGACTGTTGTATTGTATCCCGATGCAATTTCTGTGTTTAATCAACACTCTGATACTCCACAGATTACAGAATGCCACCAGATGTGCATCGGAAACTACTACTGGTCTTCCAGGGAACGATCAAAGCGTAGACTGTTTGAGACATTACTCCCATGGAGGAATCTGCTCATGAAGACTGTTGTATTCAATCACGATGCAATTTCTGTGTTTCATCAACACTCTGATAGTCCACAGATTACAGAGAGCATCCAGATGTGCATAAGAAACTACTACTGGTCTTCCAGGGAACGATCAAATCGTAGGCTGTTAGAGACATTACTCCCATGGTTGAAAGTGCGCATGGATACTGTTGTATTCAATCCCGATGCAATATCTTTGTTTCATCAACACTCTGATAGTCTACATATTACAGAATGCCACCAGATGTGCATCGGAAACTACTACTGGTTTTCCAGGGAACGATCAAAGCGTAGACTGTTTGAGACATTACTCCCGTGGAGGAAAGTGCGCATGGTGACTGTTGTATTCAATCCCGATGCAATTTCTCTGTTTCATCAACACTCTGATAGTACACAGATTACAGAATGCCTCCAGATGTGCATAAGAAACTACTACTGGTCTTCCAGGGAACGATCAAATCGTAGGCTGTTAGAGACATTACTCCCATGGAGGAAAGTGCGCATGGTGACTGTTGTATTCAATCCCGATGCAATTTCTGTGTTTCATCAACACTCTGATAGTCCTCAGATTACAGAATGCCTCCAGATGTGCATCGGAAACTACTACTGGTCTTCCAGGGAACGATCAAAGCGTAAACTCTTTGAGACATGACTCCGATGGAGGGAAGTGCGCATGGTGACTGTTGTATTCAATCCCGATGCAATTTCAGTGTTTCATCAGCACTCTTATAGTCCACAGATTACAGAATGCTTTCAGATGTGCATCGGAAACTACTACTGGTCTTCCTGGGAACGATCAAAGCGTAGACTGTTTGAGACATTATTCCCATGAAGGAATGTGCGCATTGTGAATATTGTATTCAATCCCGAGGCAATTTCTGTGTTTCATCAACACTCTGATAGTCCACCGATTACAGAATGCCAACAGACGTGCATCGGAAACTACTACTGGTCTTCCAGGAACGATCAAAGCGTAGACTGTTTGAGACATTACTCCCGTGAAGGAAAGTGCGCATGGTGACTGTTGTATTCTATCCCGATGCAATTTCTGTGTTTAATCAACACTCTGATACTCCACAGATTACAGAATGCCACCAGATGTGCATCGGAAACTACTACTGGTCTTCCAGGGAACGATCAAAGTGTAGACTGTTTGAGAAATTACTCCCATGGAGGAAAGTTCGCATGGTAACTGTTGTATTCAATTCCCATTCAATTTCTGTGTTTCGTCAACACTCTGATTGTCCACAGCTTACAGAATGAAACCAGATGTGCATCGGAAAGTACTACTGGTCTTCCAGGGACCGATCAAAGCGTAGTCTGTTTGAGACATTACTCCCGTGGAGCAAAGTGCGCATGGTGACTGTTGTATTCAATCCCGATGCAATTTCTGTGTTTCATCAACACTCTGATAGTCCACAGATTACAGAATGCTACCAGATGTGCATCGGAAACTACTACTGGTCTTCCAGGGAACGATCAAAGCGTAGGCTGTTTTAGACATTACTTTTATGGAGGAAAGTGCGCATGGTGACATTGGTATTCAATCCCGATGCAATTTCTGTGTTTCACAAACACTCTGATAGTCCACAGATTACAGAATACCTCCAGATGTGCATCGAAAACTACTACTGGTCTTCCGGGGAACGATCAAAGCGTAGACTGTTTGAGACATAAGTCCCGTGGAGGAAAGTGCACATGGTGACTGTTGTATTCAATCCCGATGCAATTTCTGTGTTTCATCAACACTCTGATAGTCCACTGATCACAGAATGCCACCACATGTGCATCAGATACTACTACTGGTCTTCCAGGTAACGATCAATGAGTAGACTGTTTGAGACCTTACTCCCATTGAGGAAAGTGCGCATGGTGACTGTTGTATTCTATCCCGATCCAATTTCTGTGCTTCATCAACACTCTGATATTCCACAGTTTACGGAAAGCTCCAGATGAGCATCGGAAAGTACTCCTGGTCTTCCAGGGAACGATCAAAGCGTAGACTGTTAGAGACATTACTCCCATGGAGGAAAGTGCGCATGGTGACTGTTGTATTCAATCCCGATGCAATTTCTGTGTTTCATCAACACTCTGATAGTCCACAGATTACAGAATGCCTCCAGATGTGCATCGGAAACTACTACTGGTCTTCCAGGGAACGATCAAAGCGTAAACCCTTTGAGACTTGACTCCCATGGAGGGAAGTGCGCATGGTGACTGTTGTATTCAATCCCGATGCAATTTCAGTGTTTCATCAGCACTCTTATAGTCCACAGATTACAGAATGCTTTCAGATGTGCATCGGAAACTACTACTTGTCTACCTGGGAACGATCAAAGCGTAGACTGTTTGAGACATTATTCATATGAATAAATGTGCGCATTGTGACTGTTGTATTCAATCCCAAGGCAATTTCTGTGTTTCATCAACACTCTGATAGTCCACAGATTACAGAATGCCACCAGACGTGCATCGGAAACTACTACTGGTCTTCCAGGAACTACCAAAGCGTAGACTGTTTGAGACATTACTCCCGTGGAGGAAAGTGCGCATGGTGACTGTTGTATTCAATTCCCATTCAATTTCTGTGTTTCATCAAATCTCTGATTGTCCACAGATTACAGAATGCCACCAGATGTGCATCGGAAACTACTACTGGTCTTCCAGGGACCGATCAAAGCGTAGTCTGTTTGACACATTACTCCCGTGGAGGAAAGTGCGCATGGTAACTGTTGTATTCAATCCCGATGCAATTTCTGTGTTTCATCAACACTCTGATAGTCCACAGATTACAGAATGCCTCCAGATGTGCATCGGAAACTACTACTGGTCTTCCAGGGAACGATCAAAGCGTAAACTCTTTGAGACATGACTCAGATGGAGCGAAGTGCGCATGGTGACTGTTGTATTCAATCCCGATGCAATTTCAGTGTTTCATCAGCACTCTTATGGTACACAGATTACAGAATGCTTTCAGATGTGCATCGGAAACTACTACTGGTCTTCCTGGGAACGATCAAAGCGTAGACTGTTTGAGATATTATTCCCATGAAGGAATGTGCGCATTGTGACTGTTGTATTCAATCCCGAGGCAATTTCTGTGCTTCATCAACATTCTGATAGTCCACCGATTACAGAATGACACCAGACGTGCATCGGAAACTACTACTGGTCTTCCAGGAACGATCAAAGCGTAGACTGTTTGAGACATTACTCCCGTGAAGGAAAGTGCGCATGGTGACTGTTGTATTGTATCCCGATGCAATTTCTGTGTTTAATCAACACTCTGATACTCCACAGATTACAGAATGCCACCAGATGTGCATCGGAAACTACTACTGGTCTTCCAGGGAACGATCAAAGCGTAGACTGTTTGAGACATTACTCCCATGGAGGAATCTGCTCATGAAGACTGTTGTATTCAATCACGATGCAATTTCTGTGTTTCATCAACACTCTGATAGTCCACAGATTACAGAGAGCATCCAGATGTGCATAAGAAACTACTACTGGTCTTCCAGGGAACGATCAAATCGTAGGCTGTTAGAGACATTACTCCCATGGTTGAAAGTGCGCATGGATACTGTTGTATTCAATCCCGATGCAATATCTTTGTTTCATCAACACTCTGATAGTCTACATATTACAGAATGCCTCCAGATGTGCATCGGAAACTACTACTGGTCTTCCAGGGAACGATCAAAGTGTAGACTGTTTGAGAAATTACTCCCATGGAGGAAAGTTCGCATGGTAACTGTTGTATTCAATTCCCATTCAATTTCTGTGTTTCGTCAACACTCTGATTGTCCACAGCTTACAGAATGAAACCAGATGTGCATCGGAAAGTACTACTGGTCTTCCAGGGACCGATCAAAGCGTAGTCTGTTTGAGACATTACTCCCGTGGAGCAAAGTGCGCATGGTGACTGTTGTATTCAATCCCGATGCAATTTCTGTGTTTCATCAACACTCTGATAGTCCACAGATTACAGAATGCTACCAGATGTGCATCGGAAACTACTACTGGTCTTCCAGGGAACGATCAAAGCGTAGGCTGTTTTAGACATTACTTTTATGGAGGAAAGTGCGCATGGTGACATTGGTACTCAATCCCGATGCAATTTCTGTGTTTCACAAACACTCTGATAGTCCACAGATTACAGAATACCTCCAGATGTGCATCGAAAACTACTACTGGTCTTCCGGGGAACGATCAAAGCGTAGACTGTTTGAGACATAAGTCCCGTGGAGGAAAGTGCACATGGTGACTGTTGTATTCAATCCCGATGCAATTTCTGTGTTTCATCAACACTCTGATAGTCCACTGATCACAGAATGCCACCACATGTGCATCAGATACTACTACTGGTCTTCCAGGTAACGATCAATGAGTAGACTGTTTGAGACCTTACTCCCATTGAGGAAAGTGCGCATGGTGACTGTTGTATTCTATCCCGATCCAATTTCTGTGCTTCATCAACACTCTGATATTCCACAGTTTACGGAAAGCTCCAGATGAGCATCGGAAAGTACTCCTGGTCTTCCAGGGAACGATCAAAGCGTAGACTGTTAGAGACATTACTCCCATGGAGGAAAGTGCGCATGGTGACTGTTGTATTCAATCCCGATGCAGTTTCTGTGTTTCATCAACACTCTGATAGTCCACAGATTACAGAATGCCTCCAGATGTGCATCGGAAACTACTACTGGTCTTCCAGGGAACGATCAAAGCGTAAACCCTTTGAGACTTGACTCCCATGGAGGGAAGTGCGCATGGTGACTGTTGTATTCAATCCCGATGCAATTTCAGTGTTTCATCAGCACTCTTATAGTCCACAGATTACAGAATGCTTTCAGATGTGCATCGGAAACTACTACTTGTCTACCTGGGAACGATCAAAGCGTAGACTGTTTGAGACATTATTCATATGAATAAATGTGCGCATTGTGACTGTTGTATTCAATCCCAAGGCAATTTCTGTGTTTCATCAACACTCTGATAGTCCACAGATTACAGAATGCCACCAGACGTGCATCGGAAACTACTACTGGTCTTCCAGGAACTACCAAAGCGTAGACTGTTTGAGACATTACTCCCGTGGAGGAAAGTGCGCATGGTGACTGTTGTATTCAATTCCCATTCAATTTCTGTGTTTCATCAAATCTCTGATTGTCCACAGATTACAGAATGCCACCAGATGTGCATCGGAAACTACTACTGGTCTTCCAGGGACCGATCAAAGCGTAGTCTGTTTGACACATTATTCCCGTGGAGGAAAGTGCGCATGGTAACTGTTGTATTCAATCCCGATGCAATTTCTGTGTTTCATCAACACTCTGATAGTCCACAGATTACAGAATGCCTCCAGATGTGCATCGGAAACTACTACTGGTCTTCCAGGGAACGATCAAAGCGTAAACTCTTTGAGACATGACTCAGATGGAGCGAAGTGCGCATGGTGACTGTTGTATTCAATCCCGATGCAATTTCAGTGTTTCATCAGCACTCTTATAGTACACAGATTACAGAATGCTTTCAGATGTGCATCGGAAACTACTACTGGTCTTCCTGGGAACGATCAAAGCGTAGACTGTTTGAGATATTATTCCCATGAAGGAATGTGCGCATTGTGACTGTTGTATTCAATCCCGAGGCAATTTCTGTGCTTCATCAACATTCTGATAGTCCACCGATTACAGAATGACACCAGACGTGCATCGGAAACTACTACTGGTCTTCCAGGAACGATCAAAGCGTAGACTGTTTGAGACATTACTCCCGTGAAGGAAAGTGCGCATGGTGACTGTTGTATTGTATCCCGATGCAATTTCTGTGTTTAATCAACACTCTGATACTCTTCAGATTACAGAATGCCACCAGATGTGCATCGGAAACTACTACTGGTCTTCCAGGGAACGATCAAAGCGTAGACTGTTTGAGACATTACTCCCATGGAGGAATCTGCTCATGAAGACTGTTGTATTCAATCACGATGCAATTTCTGTGTTTCATCAACACTCTGATAGTCCACAGATTACAGAGAGCATCCAGATGTGCATAAGAAACTACTACTGGTCTTCCAGGGAACGATCAAATCGTAGGCTGTTAGAGACATTACTCCCATGGTTGAAAGTGCGCATGGATACTGTTGTATTCAATCCCGATGCAATATCTTTGTTTCATCAACACTCTGATAGTCTACATATTACAGAATGCCACCAGATGTGCATCGGAAACTACTACTGGTTTTCCAGGGAACGATCAAAGCGTAGACTGTTTGAGACATTACTCCCGTGGAGGAAAGTGCGCATGGTGACTGTTGTATTCAATCCCGATGCAATTTCTCTGTTTCATCAACACTCTGATAGTACACAGATTACAGAATGCCTCCAGATGTGCATAAGAAACTACTACTGGTCTTCCAGGGAACGATCAAATCGTAGGCTGTTAGAGACATTACTCCCATGGAGGAAAGTGCGCATGGTGACTGTTGTATTCAATCCCGATGCAATTTCTGTGTTTCATCAACACTCTGATAGTCCTCAGATTACAGAATGCCTCCAGATGTGCATCGGAAACTACTACTGGTCTTCCAGGGAACGATCAAAGCGTAAACTCTTTGAGACATGACTCCGATGGAGGGAAGTGCGCATGGTGACTGTTGTATTCAATCCCGATGCAATTTCAGTGTTTCATCAGCACTCTTATAGTCCACAGATTACAGAATGCTTTCAGATGTGCATCGGAAACTACTACTGGTCTTCCTGGGAACGATCAAAGCGTAGACTGTTTGAGACATTATTCCCATGAAGGAATGTGCGCATTGTGAATATTGTATTCAATCCCGAGGCAATTTCTGTGTTTCATCAACACTCTGATAGTCCACCGATTACAGAATGCCAACAGACGTGCATCGGAAACTACTACTGGTCTTCCAGGAACGATCAAAGCGTAGACTGTTTGAGACATTACTCCCGTGAAGGAAAGTGCGCATGGTGACTGTTGTATTCTATCCCGATGCAATTTCTGTGTTTAATCAACACTCTGATACTCCACAGATTACAGAATGCCACCAGATGTGCATCGGAAACTACTACTGGTCTTCCAGGGAACGATCAAAGTGTAGACTGTTTGAGACATTACTCCCATGGAGGAAAGTTCGCATGGTAACTGTTGTATTCAATTCCCATTCAATTTCTGTGTTTCGTCAACACTCTGATTGTCCACAGATTACAGAATGAAACCAGATGTGCATCGGAAAGTACTACTGGTCTTCCAGGGACCGATCAAAGCGTAGTCTGTTTGAGACATTACTCCCGTGGAGCAAAGTGCGCATGGTGACTGTTGTATTCAATCCCGATGCAATTTCTGTGTTTCATCAACACTCTGATAGTCCACAGATTACAGAATGCCACCAGATGTGCATCGGAAACTACTACTGGTCTTCCAGGGAACGATCAAAGCGTAGGCTGTTTTAGACATTACTTTTATGGAGGAAAGTGCGCATGGTGACATTGGTATTCAATCCCGATGCAATTTCTGTGTTTCACAAACACTCTGATAGTCCACAGATTACAGAATACCTCCAGATGTGCATCGAAAACTACTACTGGTCTTCCGGGGAACGATCAAAGCGTAGACTGTTTGAGACATAAGTCCCGTGGAGGAAAGTGCACATGGTGACTGTTGTATTCAATCCCGATGCAATTTCTGTGTTTCATCAACACTCTGATAGTCCACTGATCACAGAATGCCACCACATGTGCATCAGATACTACTACTGGTCTTCCAGGTAACGATCAATGAGTAGACTGTTTGAGACCTTACTCCCATTGAGGAAAGTGCGCATGGTGACTGTTGTATTCTATCCCGATCCAATTTCTGTGCTTCATCAACACTCTGATATTCCACAGTTTACGGAAAGCTCCAGATGAGCATCGGAAAGTACTCCTGGTCTTCCAGGGAACGATCAAAGCGTAGACTGTTAGAGACATTACTCCCATGGAGGAAAGTGCGCATGGTGACTGTTGTATTCAATCCCGATGCAGTTTCTGTGTTTCATCAACACTCTGATAGTCCACAGATTACAGAATGCCTCCAGATGTGCATCGGAAACTACTACTGGTCTTCCAGGGAACGATCAAAGCGTAAACCCTTTGAGACTTGACTCCCATGGAGGGAAGTGCGCATGGTGACTGTTGTATTCAATCCCGATGCAATTTCAGTGTTTCATCAGCACTCTTATAGTCCACAGATTACAGAATGCTTTCAGATGTGCATCGGAAACTACTACTTGTCTACCTGGGAACGATCAAAGCGTAGACTGTTTGAGACATTATTCATATGAATAAATGTGCGCATTGTGACTGTTGTATTCAATCCCAAGGCAATTTCTGTGTTTCATCAACACTCTGATAGTCCACAGATTACAGAATGCCACCAGACGTGCATCGGAAACTACTACTGGTCTTCCAGGAACTACCAAAGCGTAGACTGTTTGAGACATTACTCCCGTGGAGGAAAGTGCGCATGGTGACTGTTGTATTCAATTCCCATTCAATTTCTGTGTTTCATCAAATCTCTGATTGTCCACAGTTTACAGAATGCCACCAGATGTGCATCGGAAACTACTACTGGTCTTCCAGGGACCGATCAAAGCGTAGTCTGTTTGACACATTACTCCCGTGGAGGAAAGTGCGCATGGTAACTGTTGTATTCAATCCCGATGCAATTTCTGTGTTTCATCAACACTCTGATAGTCCACAGATTACAGAATGCCTCCAGATGTGCATCGGAAACTACTACTGGTCTTCCAGGGAACGATCAAAGCGTAAACTCTTTGAGACATGACTCAGATGGAGCGAAGTGCGCATGGTGACTGTTGTATTCAATCCCGATGCAATTTCAGTGTTTCATCAGCACTCTTATAGTACACAGATTACAGAATGCTTTCAGATGTGCATCGGAAACTACTACTGGTCTTCCTGGGAACGATCAAAGCGTAGACTGTTTGAGATATTATTCCCATGAAGGAATGTGCGCATTGTGACTGTTGTATTCAATCCCGAGGCAATTTCTGTGCTTCATCAACATTCTGATAGTCCACCGATTACAGAATGACACCAGACGTGCATCGGAAACTACTACTGGTCTTCCAGGAACGATCAAAGCGTAGACTGTTTGAGACATTACTCCCGTGAAGGAAAGTGCGCATGGTGACTGTTGTATTGTATCCCGATGCAATTTCTGTGTTTAATCAACACTCTGATACTCCACAGATTACAGAATGCCACCAGATGTGCATCGGAAACTACTACTGGTCTTCCAGGGAACGATCAAAGCGTAGACTGTTTGAGACATTACTCCCATGGAGGAATCTGCTCATGAAGACTGTTGTATTCAATCCCGATGCAACTTCTGTGTTTCATCAACACTCTGATAGTCCACAGATTACAGAGAGCATCCAGATGTGCATAAGAAACTACTACTGGTCTTCCAGGGAACGATCAAATCGTAGGCTGTTAGAGACATTACTCCCATGGTTGAAAGTGCGCATGGATACTGTTGTATTCAATCCCGATGCAATATCTTTGTTTCATCAACACTCTGATAGTCTACATATTACAGAATGCCACCAGATGTGCATCGGAAACTACTACAGGTCTTCCAGGGAACGATTAAAGCGTAGACTGTTTGAGACATTACTCCCGTGGAGGAAAGTGCGCATGGTGACTGTTGTATTCAATCCCGATGCAATTTCTCTGTTTCATCAACACTCTGATAGTCCACAAATTACGGAAAGCCTCCAGATGTGCATCGGAAACTACTACTGGTTTTCCAGGGAACGATCAAAGCGCAGACTGTTAGAGACATTACTCCCCTTAAGGAAAGTGCGCATGGTGACTGTTGTATTCAATCCCGATGCAATTTCTCTGTTTCATCAACACTCTGATAGTACACAGATTACAGAATGCCTCCAGATGTGCATAAGAAACTACTACTGGTCTTCCAGGGAACGATCAAATCGTAGGCTGTTAGAGACATTACTCCCATGGAGGAAAGTGCGCATGGTGACTGTTGTAATCTATCCCGATGCAATTTCTGTGCTTCATCAACATTCTGATAGTCCACAGTTTACGGAAAGCCTCCAGATGAGCATCGGAAAGTACTACTGGTCTTCCTGGAAACGATCAAAGCGTAGACTGTTAGAGACATTACTCCCGTGGAGGAAAGTGCGCATGGTGACTGTTGTATTCAATTTCGATGGAATTTCTGTGTTTCATCAGCACTCTTATAGTCCACAGATTACAGAATGCTTTCAGATGTGCATCGGAAACTACTACTGGTCTTCCTGCGAACGATCAAAGCGTAGACTGTTTGAGACATTATTCCCATAAAGGAATGTGCGCATTGTGACTGTTGTATTCAATCCCGAGGCAATTTCTGTGTTTCATCAACACTCTGATAGTCCACAGATTACAGAATGCCACCAGACGTGCATCGGAAACTACTACTGGTCTTATAGGAACGATCAAAGCGTAGACTGTTTGAGACATTACTCCCGTGGAGGAAAGTGCGCATGGTGACTGTTGTATTCAATCCCGATGCAATTTCTGTGTTTCATCAACACTCTGATAGTCCACAGATTACAGAATGCCTCCAGATGTGCATCGGAAACTACTACTGGTCTTCCAGGGAACGAACAAAGCGTAGACTGTTAGAGACATTACTCCCATGGAGGAAAGTGCGCATGGTGACTGTTGTATTCAATCCCGATGCAATTTCTGTGTTTCATCAACACTCTGATAGTCCACAGATTACAGAATGCCTCCAGATGTGCATCGGAAACTACTACTGGTCTTCCAGGGAACGATCAAAGCATAAACTCTTTGAGACATGACTCCGAAGGAGGGAAGTGCGCACGGTGACTGTTGTATTCAATCCCGATGCAATTTCAGTGTTTCATCAGCACTCTTATAGTCCACAGATTACTGAATGCTTTCAGATGTGCATCGGAAACTACTACTGGTCTTCCTGGGAACGATCAAAGCGTAGACTGTTTGAGACATTATTCCCATGAAGGAATGTGCGCATTGTGACTGTTGTATTCAATCCCGAGGCAACTTCTGTGTTTCATCAACACTCTGATAGTCCACAGATTACAGAATGCCACCAGACGTGCATCGGAAACTACTACTGGTCTTCCAGGAACGATCAAAGCGTGGACTGTTTGAGACATTACTCCTGTGAAGGAAAGTGCGCATGGTGACTGTTGTATTCTATCCCGATGCAATTTCTGTGTTTAATCAACACTCTGATACTCCACGGATTACAGAATGCCACCAGATGTGCATCGGAAACTACTACTGGTCTTCCAGGGAACGATCAAAGCGTAGACTGTTTGAGACATTACTCCCATACAGGAAACTGCTCATGAAGACTGTTGTATTCAATCCCGATGCAATTTCTGTGTTTCATCAACCCTCTGATAGTCCACAGATTACAGAAAGCATCCAGATGTGCATCAGAAACTACTACTGGTCTTCCAGGGAACGATCAAATCGTAGGCTGTTAGAGACATTACTCCCATGGTTGAAAGTGCGCATGGTGACTGTTGTATTCAATCCCGATGCTATATCTTTGTTTCATCAACACTCTGATTGTCCACAGATTACAGAATGCTTTCAGATGTGCATCGGAAGCTACTACTGGTCTTCCTGGGAACGATCAAAGCGTAGACTGTTTGAGACATTATCCCCATCAAGGAATGTACGCATTGTGACTGTTGTATTCAATCTCGAGTCAATTTCTGTGTTTCATCAACACTCTGAGAGTCCACAGATTACAGAATGCCACCAGACGTGCATCGGAAACTACTACTGGTCTTCCAGGAACGATCAAAGCGTAGACTGTTTGAGACATTACTCCCGTGGAGGAAAGTGCGCATGGTGACTGGTGTATTCAATCCCGATGCAATTTCTGTGTTTCATCAGCACTCTGATAGTCCACAGATTACAGAATGTCACCAGATGTGCATCGGAAACTACTACTGGTCTTCCAGGGAACGATCAAAGCGTAGACAGTTTGAGACATTATTCCCATGAAGGAATGTGCGCATTGTGACTGTTGTATTCAATCTCGAGGCAATATCTGTGTTTCATCAACACTCTGATAGTCCACAGATTACAGAATGCCACCAGACGTGCATCGGAAACTACTACTGGTCTTCCGGGGAACGATCAAAGCGTAGACTGTTTGAGACATTACTCCTGTGGAGGAAAGTGCGCATGGTGACTGTTGTATTCAATTCCCATTCAATTTCTGTGTTTCGTCAACACTCTGATTGTCCACAGATTACAGAATGAAACCAGATGTGCATCGGAAAGTACTACTGGTCTTCCAGGGACCGATCAAAGCGTAGTCTGTTTGAGACATTACTCCCGTGGAGCAAAGTGCGCATGGTGACTGTTGTATTCAATCCCGATGCAATTTCTGTGTTTCATCAACACTCTGATAGTCCACAGATTACAGAATGCCACCAGATGTGCATCGGAAACTACTACTGGTCTTCCAGGAACGATCAAAGCGTAGACTGTTTGAGACATTACTCCCGTGAAGGAAAGTGCGCATGGTGACTGTTGTATTGTATCCCGATGCAATTTCTGTGTTTAATCAACACTCTGATACTCCACAGATTACAGAATGCCACCAGATGTGCATCGGAAACTACTACTGGTCTTCCAGGGAACGATCAAAGCGTAGACTGTTTGAGACATTACTCCCATGGAGGAATCTGCTCATGAAGACTGTTGTATTCAATCCCGATGCAATTTCTGTGTTTCATCAACACTCTGATAGTCCACAGATTACAGAGAGCATCCAGATGTGCATAAGAAACTACTACTGGTCTTCCAGGGAACGATCAAATCGTAGGCTGTTAGAGACATTACTCCCATGGTTGAAAGTGAGCATGGATACTGTTGTATTCAATCCCGATGCAATATCTTTGTTTCATCAACACTCTGATAGTCTACATATTACAGAATGCCACCAGAAGTGCATCGGAAACTACTACAGGTCTTCCAGGGAACGATCAAATCGTAGGCTGTTAGAGACATTACTCCCATGGAGGAAAGTGCGCATGGTGACTGTTGTATTCTATCCCGATGCAATTTCTGTGCTTCATCAACATTCTGATAGTCCACAGTTTACGGAAAGCCTCCAGATGAGCATCGGAAAGTACTACTGGTCTTCCTGGAAACGATCAAAGCGTAGACTGTTAGAGACATTACTCCCGTGGAGGAAAGTGCGCATGGTGACTGTTGTATTCAATCCCGATGGAATTTCTGTGTTTAATCAACACTCTGATACTCCACGGATTACAGAATGCCACCAGATGTGCATCGGAAACTACTACTGGTCTTCCTGGGAACGATCAAAGCGTAGACTGTTTGAGACATTATTCCCATGAAGGAATGTGCGCATTGTGACTGTTGTATTCAATCCCGAGGCAACTTCTGTGTTTCATCAACACTCTGATAGTCCACAGATTACAGAATGCCACCAGACGTGCATCGGAAACTACTACTGGTCTTCCAGGAACGATCAAAGCGTGGACTGTTTGAGACATTACTCCTGTGAAGGAAAGTGCGCATGGTGACTGTTGTATTCTATCCCGATGCAATTTCTGTGTTTAATCAACACTCTGATACTCCACGGATTACAGAATGCCACCAGATGTGCATCGGAAACTACTACTGGACTTCCAGGGAACGATCAAAGCGTAGACTGTTTGAGACATTACTCCCATGGAGGAAACTGCTCATGAAGACTGTTGTATTCAATCCCGATGCAATTTCTGTGTTTCATCAACCCTCTGGTAGTCCACAGATTACAGAAAGCATCCAGATGTGCATCAGAAACTACTACTGGTCTTCCAGGGAACGATCAAATCGTAGGCTGTTAGAGACATTACTCCCATGGTTGAAAGTGCGCATGGTGACTGTTGTATTCAATCCCAATGCAATATCTCTGTTTCATCAACACTCTGATAGTCCACAAATTACGGAAAGCCTCCAGATGTGCATCGGAAACTACTACTGGTCTTCCAGGGAACGATCAAACGTAGACTGTTAGAGACATTACTCCCATTAAGGAAATTGCTCATGGTGACTGTTGTATTCAAACGCGATGCAAATTCTGTGTTTCATCAACACTCTGATTGTCCACAGAATATAGAATGCTTCCAGATGTGCATCGGAAACTACTACTGGTCTTCCAGGGAACGATCAAAGAGTAGACTGTTTGAGACATTACTCCCATGGGGGAAAGTGCGCATGGTGACCATTGTATTCTATCCCGAAGCAATTTCTGTGCTTCATCAACATTCTGATAGTCCACAGTTTACGGAAAGCCTCCAGATGAGCATCGGAAAGTACTACTGGTCTTCCTGGAAACGATCAAAGCGTAGACTGTTTGAGACATTACTCCCATGGACGAAAGTGCGCATGGTGACTGTTGTATTCAATCCCGATGCAATTTCTGTGTTTCATCAACACTCTGATTGTCCACAGATTACAGAATGCTTTCAGATGTGCATCGGAAGCTACTACTGGTCTTCCTGGGAACGATCAAAGCGTAAACTGTTTGAGACATTATTCCCATCAAGGAATGTACGCATTGTGACTGTTGTATTCAATCTCTAGGCAATTTCTGTGTTTCATCAACACTCTGAGAGTCCACAGATTACAGAATGCCACCAGACGTGCATCGGAAACTACTACTGGTCTTCCAGGAACGATCAAAGCGTAGACTGTTTGAGACATTACTCCCGTGGAGGAAAGTGCGCATGGTGACTGGTGTATTCAATCCCGATGCAATTTCTGTGTTTCATCAGCACTCTGATAGTCCACAGATTACAGAATGTCACCAGATGTGCATCGGAAACTACTACTGGTCTTCCAGGGAACGATCAAAGCGTAGACTGTTTGAGACATTATTCCCATGAAGGAATGTGCGCATTGTGACTGTTGTATTCAATCTCGAGGCAATATCTGTGTTTCATCAACACTCTGATAGTCCACAGATTACAGAATGCCACCAGACGTGCATCGGAAACTACTACTGGTCTTCCGGGGAACGATCAAAGCGTAGACTGTTTGAGACATTACTCCTGTGGAGGAAAGTGCGCATGGTGACTGTTGTATTCAATTCCCATTCAATTCCTGTGTTTCGTCAACACTCTGATTGTCCACAGATTACAGAATGAAACCAGATGTGCATCGGAAAGTACTACTGGTCTTCCAGGGACCGATCAAAGCGTAGTCTGTTTGAGACATTACTCCCGTGGCGCAAAGTGCGCATGGTGACTGTTGTATTCAATCCCGATGCAATTTCTGTGTTTCATCAACACTCTGATAGTCCACAGATTACAGAATGCCACCAGATGTGCATCGGAAACTACTACTGGTCTTCCAGGGATCGATCAAAGCGTAGGCTGTTTTAGACATTATTTTTATTTAGGAAAGTGCGCATGGTGACATTGGTATTCAATCCCGATGCAATTTCTGTGTTTCACAAACACTCTGATAGTCCACAGACAACAGAATACCTCCAGATGTGCATCGAAAACTACTACTGGTCTTCCGGGGAACGATCAAAGCGTAGACTGTTTGAGACATAAGTCCCGTGGAGGAAAGTGCGCATGGTGACTGTTGTATTCAATCCCGATGCAATTTCTGTGTTTCATCAACACTCTGATAGTCCACTGATCACAGAATGCCACCAGATGTGCATCAGATACTACTACTGGTCTTCCAGGTAACGATCAATGAGTAGACTGTTTGAGACCTTCCTCCCATGGAGGAAAGTGCGCATGGTGACTGTTGTATTCTATCCCGATCCAATTTCTGTGCTTCATCAACATTCTGATATTCCACAGTTTACGGAAAGCTCCAGATGAGCATCGGAATGTACTCCTGGTCTTCCAGGGAACGATCAAAGCGTAGACTGTTTGAGATATTATTCCCATGAAGGAATGTGCGCATTGTGACTGTTGTATTCAATCCCGAGGCAATTTCTGTGCTTCATCAACACTCTGATAGTCCACAGATTACAGAATGCCTCCAGATGTGCATCGGAAACTACTACTGGTCTTCCAGGGAACGATCAAAGCGTAAACTCTTTGAGACATGACTCCGATGGAGGGAAGTGCGCACGGTGACTGTTGTATTCAATCCCGATGCAATTTCTGTGTTTCATCAACACTCTGATAGTCCACAGATTACAGAATGCCTCCAGATGTGCATCGGAAACTACTACTGGTCTTCCAGGGAACGAACAAAGCGTAGACTGTTAGAGACATTACTCCCATGGAGGAAAGTGCGCATGGTGACTGTTGTATTCAATCCCGATGCAATTTCTGTGTTTCATCAACACTCTGATAGTCCACAGATTACAGAATGCCTCCAGATGTGCATCGGAAACTACTACTGGTCTTCCAGGGAACGATCAAAGCGTAAACTCTTTGAGACATGACTCCGATGGAGGGAAGTGCGCACGGTGACTGTTGTATTCAATCCCGATGCAATTTCAGTGTTTCATCAGCACTCTTATAGTCCACAGATTACAGAATGCTTTCAGATGTGCATCGAAAACTACTACTGGTCTTCCTGGGAACGATCAAAGCGTAGACTGTTTGAGACATTACTCCCGTGGAGGAAAGTGCGCATGGTGACTGTTGTATTCAATTCCCGTTCAATTTCTGTGTTTCATCAACTCTCTGATTGTCCACAGATTACAGAATGCCACCAGATGTGCATCGGAAACTACTACTGGTCTTCCAGGGACCGATCAAAGCGTAGTCTGTTTGAGACATTACTCCCGTGGAGGAAAGTGCGCATGGTAACTGTTGTATTCAATACCGATGCAATTTCTGTGTTTCATCAACACTCTGATAGTCCACAGATTACAGAATGCCTCCAGATGTGCATCGGAAACTACTACTGGTCTTCCAGGGAACGATCAAAGCGTAAACTCTTTGAGACATGACTCAGATGGAGCGAAGTGCGCATGGTGACTGTTGTATTCAATCCCGATGCTATTTCAGTGTTTCATCAGCACTCTTATAGTACACAGATTACAGAATGCTTTCAGATGTGCATCGGAAACTACTACTGGTCTTCCTGGGAACGATCAAAGCGTAGACTGTTTGAGATATTATTCCCATGAAGGAATGTGCGCATTGTGACTGTTGTATTCAATCCCGAGGCAATTTCTGTGCTTCATCAGCATTCTGATAGTCCACCGATTACAGAATGACACCAGACGTGTATCGGAAACTACTACTGGTCTTCCAGGAACGATCAAAGCGTAGACTGTTTGAGACATTACTCCCGTGAAGGAAAGTGCGCATGGTGACTGTTGTATTGTATCCCGATGCAATTTCTGTGTTTAATCAACACTCTGATACCCCACAGATTACAGAATGCCACCAGATGTGCATCGGAAACTACTACTGGTCTTCCAGGGAACGATCAAAGCGTAGACTGTTTGAGACATTACTCCCATGGAGGAAACTGCTCATGAAGACTGTTGTATTCAATCCCGATGCAATTTCTGTGTTTCATCAACACTCTGATAGTCCACAGATTACAGAAAGCATCCAGATGTGCATAAGAAACTACTACTGGTCTTCCAGGGAACGATCAAATCGTAGGCTGTTAGAGACATTACTCCCATGGTTGACAGTGCGCATGGATACTGTTGTATTCAGTCCCGATGCAATATCTTTGTTTCATCAACACTCTGATAGTCTACATATTACAGAATGCCACCAGATGTGCATCGGAAACTACTACAGGTCTTCCAGGGAACGATTAAAGCGTAGACTGTTTGAGACATTACTCCCGTGGAGGAAAGTGCGCATGGTGACTGTTGTATTCAATCCCGATGCAATTTCTCTGTTTCATCAACACTCTGATAGTCCACAAACTACGGAAAGCCTCCAGATGTGCATCGGAAACTACTACTGGTCTTCCAGGGAACGATCAAAGCGTAGACTGTTAGAGACATTACTCCCCTTAAGGAAAGTGCGCATGGTGACTGTTGTATTCAATCCCGATGCAATTTCTCTGTTTCATCAACACTCTGATAGTACACAGATTACAGAATGCCTCCAGATGTGCATCTCAAACTACTACTGGTCTTCCAGGGAACGATCAAAGAGTAGACTGTTTGAGACATTACTCCCATGGAGGAAAGTGCGCATGGTGACTGTTGTATTCTATCCCGATGCAATTTCTGTGCTTCATCAACATTCTGATAGTCCACAGTTTACGGAAAGCCTCCAGATGAGCATCGGAAAGTACTACTGGTCTTCCTGGAAACGATCAAAGCGTAGACTGTTAGAAACATTACTAGCGTGGAGGAAAGTGCGCATGGTGACTGTTGTATTCAATCCCGATGGAATTTCTGTGTTTCATCAGCACTCTTATAGTCCACAGATTACAGAATGCTTTCAGATGTGCATCGGAAACTACTTCTGGTCTTCCAGGGAACGAACAAAGCGTAGACTGTTAGAGACATTACTCCCATGGAGGAAAGTGCGCATGGTGACTGTTGTATTCAATCCCGATGCAATTTCTGTGTTTCATCAACACTCTGATAGTCCACAGATTACAGAATGCCTCCAGATGTGCATCGGAAACTACTACTGGTCTTCCAGGGAACGATCAAAGCGTAAACTCTTTGAGACATGACTCCGATGGAGGGAAGTGCGCACGGTGACTGTTGTATTCAATCCCGATGCAATTTCAGTGTTTCATCAGCACTCTTATAGTCCACAGATTACAGAATGCTTTCAGATGTGCATCGGAAACTACTACTGGCCTTCCTGGGAACGATCAAAGCGTAGACTGTTTGAGACATTATTCCCATGAAGGAATGTGCGCATTGTGACTGTTGTATTCAATCCCGAGGCAACTTCTGTGTTTCATCAACACTCTGATAGTCCACAGATTACAGAATGCCACCAGACGTGCATCGGAAACTACTACTGGTCTTCCAGGAACGATCAAAGCGTGGACTGTTTGAGACATTACTCCTGTGAAGGAAAGTGCGCATGGTGACTGTTGTATTCTATCCCGATGCAATTTCTGTGTTTAATCAACACTCTGATACTCCACGGATTACAGAATGCCACCAGATGTGCATCGGAAACTACTACTGGTCTTCCAGGGAACGATCAAAACGTTGACTGTTTGAGACATTACTCCTATGGAAGAAACTGCTCATGAAGACTGTTGTATTCAATCCCGATGCAATTTCTGTGTTTCATCAACCCTCTGATAGTCCACAGATTACAGAAAGCATCCAGATGTGCATCAGAAACTACTACTGGTCTTCCAGGGAACGATCAAATCGTAGGCTTTTAGAGACATTACTCCCGCGGAGGAAAGTGCGCATGGTGACTGTTGTATTCAATCCCGATGCCATTTCTCTGTTTCATCAACACTCTGATAGTCCACAAATTACGGAAAGCCTCCAGATGTGCATCGGAAACTACTACTGGTCTTCCAGGGAACGATCAAACGTAGACTGTTAGAGACATTACTCCCATTAAGGAAATTGCTTATGGTGACTGTTGTATTCAAACCCGATGCAAATTCTGTGTTTCATCAACACTCTGATTGTCCACAAGTTACAGAATGCTTCCAGATGTGCATCGGAAACTACTACTGGTCTTCCAGGGAACGATGAAAGAGTAGACTGTTTGAGACATTACTCCCATGGGAGAAAGTGCGCATGGTGACTATTGTATTCTATCCCGAAGCAATTTCTGTGCTTCATCAACATTCTGATAGTCCACAGTTTACGGAAAGCCTCCAGATGAGCATCGGAAAGTACTACTGGTCTTCCTGGAAACGATCAAAGCGTAGACTGTTTGTGACATTACTCCCATGGACGAAAGTGCGCATGGTGACTGTTGTATTCAATCCCGATGCAATTTCTGTGTTTCATCAGCACTCTTATAGTCCACAGATTACAGAATGCTTTCAGATGTGCATCGGAAACTACTACTGGTCTTCCTGGGAACGATCAAAGCGTAGACTGTTTGAGACATTATTCCCATCAAGGAAAGTGCGCATGGTGACTGGTGTATTCAATCCCGATGCAATTTCTGTGTTTCATCAGCACTCTGATAGTCCACAGATTACAGAATGTCACCAGATGTGCATCGGAAACTACTACTGGTCTTCCAGGGAACGATCAAAGCGTAGACTGTTTGAGACATTATTCCCATGAAGGAATGTGCGCATTGAGACTGTTGTATTCAATCTCGAGGCAATATCTGTGTTTCATCAACACTCTGATAGTCCACAGATTACAGAATGCCACCAGACGTGCATCGGAAACTACTACTGGTCTTCCGGGGAACGATCAAAGCGTAGACTGTTTGAGACATTAGTCCCGTGGAGGAAAGTGCGCATGGTGACTGTTGTATTCAATCCCGATGCAATTTCTCTGGTTCATCAACATTCTGATAGTCCACAGATTACAGAATGCCACCAGATGTGCATCAGAAACTACTACTGGTCTTCCATGGAACGATCAATGAGTAGACTGTTTGAGACCTTACTCCCATGGAGGAAAGTGCGCATGGTGACTGTTGTATTCTATCCCGATGCAATTTCTGTGCTTCATCAACATTCTGATATTCCACAGTTTACGGAAAGCTCCAGATGAACATCGGAAAGTACTACTGGTCTTCCAGGGAACGATAAAAGCGTAGACTGTTAGAGACATTACTCCCATGGAGGAAAGTGCGCATGGTGACTGTTGTATTCTATCCCGATGCAATTTCTGTATTTCATCAACACTCTGATAGTTCACAGATTACAGAATTCCTCCAGATGTGCATCGGAAACTACTACTGATCTTCCAGGGAACGATCAAAGCGTAGACTGTTAGAGACATTACTCCCTTGGATGAAAGTGCGCATGGTGACAGTTGTATTCAATCCCGATGCAATTTCTCTGTTTCATCAACACTCTTATAGTCCACAGATTACAGAATGACACCAGATGTGCATCGGAAACTACTACAGGTCTTCCGGGGACCGATCAAAGCGTAGTCTGTTTGAGACATTACTCCCGTGGAGGAAAGTGCGCATGTCGACTGTTGTATTCAATCCCGATGCAATTTCTGTGTTTCATCAACACTCTGATAGTCCACAGATTACAGAAAGCATCCAGATGTGCATCAGAAACTACTACTGGTCTTCCAGGGACCAATCAAAGCGTAGTCTGTCTGAGACATTACTCCCGTGGAGGAAAGTGCGCATGTCGACTGTTGTGTTCAATCCCGATGCAATTTCTGTGTTTCATCAACACTATGATAGTCCACAGATTACAGAATGCCTCCAGATGTGCATCGGAAACCAATACTGGTCTTCCAGGGAACGATCAAAGCGTAGATTGTTTGAGACATTACTCTCTTGGAGGAAAGTGCGCATGGTGACTGTTGTATTCAATCCCAATGCAATTTCTGTGTGTCATCAACACTCTGTTAGTCCACAAATTACGGAAAGCCTCCAGAGGTGCATTAGGAACTACTACTGGTCTTCCAGGCAACGATCAAAGCGTAGACTGTTAGAGACATTACTCCGATGGAGGAAAGTGCGCATGGTGAATGTTGTATTCAATCCCGATGCAATTTCTGTGTTTCATCAACACTCTGATAGTCCACAGATTACAGAATGACACCAGATGTGCATCGGAAACTACTACAGGTCTTCCGGGGAACGATCAAAGCGTAGACTGTTAGAGACATTACTCCCGTGGAGGAAAGAGCGCTTGGTGATTGTTGTATTCAATCCCGATGCAATTTCTGTATTTCATCAACACTCTGATAGTCCACAGATTACAGAATGCCTCCAGATGTGCACCGGAAACTACTACTGGTCTTCCAGGGATCAATCAGAGCGTAGAGTGTTTGAGACATTACTCCCATGAAGGAAAGTGAGCATGGTGACTGTTGTATTCAATCCCGATCCAATTTCTGTGTTTCATCAAAACTCTGATAGTCCACAGATTACAGAATGCCTCCAGATGTGCATCGGAAACCACTACTGGTCTTCCAGGGAACGATCAAAATTAGACCGTTTGAGACATTACTTCCATGGAGGAAAGTGCGCATGGTGACTGTTGTATACAATCCCGATGCAATTTCTGTGTTTCATCAACACTCTGATAGTCAACAGATTACAGAATGCCTCCAGATGTGCATCGGAAACTACTACTGGTCTTCCAGGGAAAGTTCAAAGAGTAGACTGTTTGAGACAATACTCCCATGGAGGAAAGTGCGCATGGTGATTGTTGTATTCAATCCCGATGCAATTTCTGTGTTTCATCAGCACTCTTATAGTCCACAGATTACAGAATGCTTTCAGATGTGCATCGGAAACTACTACTGGTCTTCCTGGGAACGATCAAAGCGTAGACTGTTTGAGACATTATTCCCATCAAGGAAAGTGCGCATGGTGACTGGTGTATTCAATCCCGATGCAGTATCTGTGTTTCATCAGCACTCTGATAGTCCACAGATTACAGAATGTCACCAGATGTGCATCGGAAACTACTACTGGTCTTCCAGGGAACGATCAAAGCGTAGACTGTTTGAGACATTATTCCCATGAAGGAATGTGCGCATTGAGACTGTTGTATTCAATCTCGAGGCAATATCTGTGTTTCATCAACACTCTGATAGTCCACAGATTACAGAATGCCACCAGACGTGCATCGGAAACTACTACTGGTCTTCCGGGGAACGATCAAAGCGTAGACTGTTTGAGACATTAGTCCCGTGGAGGAAAGTGCGCATGGTGACTGTTGTATTCAATCCCGATGCAATTTCTCTGGTTCATCAACATTCTGATAGTCCACAGATTACAGAATGCCACCAGATGTGCATCAGAAACTACTACTGGTCTTCCATGGAACGATCAATGAGTAGACTGTTTGAGACCTTACTCCCATGGAGGAAAGTGCGCATGGTGACTGTTGTCTTCTATCCCGATGCAATTTCTGTGCTTCATCAACATTCTGATATTCCACAGTTTACGGAAAGCGCCAGATGAGCATCGGAAAGTACTACTGGTCTTCCAGGGAACGATAAAAGCGTAGACTGTTAGAGACATTACTCCCATGGAGGAAAGTGCGCATGGTGACTGTTGTATTCTATCCCGATGCAATTTCTGTATTTCATCAACACTCTGATAGTTCACAGATTACAGAATTCCTCCAGATGTGCATCGGAAACTACTACTGATCTTCCAGGGAACGATCAAAGCGTAGACTGTTAGAGACATTACTCCCATGGAGGAAAGTGCGCATGGTGACTGTTGTATTCTATCCCGATGCAATTTCTGTATTTCATCAACACTCTGATAGTTCACAGATTACAGAATGCCTCCAGATGTGCATCGGAAACTACTACAGATCTTCCAGGGAACGATCAAATCGTAAACTCTTTGAGACATGACTCCCATGGAGGCAAGTGCGCATGGTGACTGTTGTATTCTATCCCGATGCAATTTCTGTGTTTAATCAACACTCTGATACTACACAGATTACAGAATGCCACCAGATGTGCATCGGAAACTACTACTGGTCTTCCAGGGAACGATCAAAGCGTAGACTGTTTTACACATTACTTTTATGGAGGTAAGTGCGCATGGTGACATTGATATTCAATCCCGATGCAATTTCTGTGTTTCACCAACACTCTGATAGTCCACAGATCACAGAAAGCATCCAGATGTGCATCGGAAACTACTACTGGTCTTCCAGGACACGATCAAAGCGTAGACTGTTTGAGACATTACTCCCATGGAGGAAACTGCTCATGGAGACTGTTGTATTCAATCCCGATTCAATTTCTGTGTTTCATCAACACTCTGATAGTCCACAGATTACAGAAAGCATCCAGATGTGCATCAGAAACTACTACTGGTCTTCCAGGGAACGATCAAAACGTAGACTGTTTGAGACATTACCCCCGTGGAGGAAAGTGCGCATGCTGACTGTTGTATTCAATCCCGATGCAATTTCTCTGTTTCATCAACACTCTGATAGTCCACAAATTACGGAAAGCCTCCAGATGTGCATCGGAAACTACTACTGGTCCTCTAGGGAACGATCAAAGCGTAGACTGTTTGAGACATTATTCCCATAAAGGAATGTGCGCATTGTGACTATTGTATTCAATCCCGAGGCAATTTCTGTGTTTCATCAACACTCTGATAGTCCACAGATTACAGAATGCCACCAGACGTGCATCGGAAACTACTACAGGTCTTCCAGGAACGATCAAAGCGTAGACTGTTTGAGACATTACTCCCCTGGAGGAAAGTGCGCATGGTGACTGTTGTATTCTATCCCGAGGCAATTTCTGTGTTTAATCAACACTCTGATAGTCCACAGATTACAGAAAGCATCCAGGTGTGCATCAGAAACTACTACTGGTCTTCCAGGGACCGATCAAAGCGTAGTCTGTTTGAGACATTACTCCTGTGGAGGAAAGTGCGCATGTCGACTGTTGTATTCAATCCCGATGCAATTTCTGTGTTTCATCAACACTCTGATAGTCCACAGATTACAGAATGCCACCAGATGTGCATCGGAAACTACTACTTGTCTTCCAGGGAACGATCAAAGCGTAGACTGTTTGAGACATTACTCCCATGGAGGAAGCTGCTCATGGAGACTGTTGTATTCAATCCCGATGCAATTTCTGTGTTTCATCAACACTCTGATAGTCCACAGATTACAGAAAGCATCCAGATGTGCATCAGAAACTGTTACTGGTCTTCCAGGGAACGATCAAATCGTAGGCTGTTAGAGACATTACTCCCTTGGATGAAAGTGCGCATGGTGACAGTTGTATTCAATCCCGATGCAATTTCTCTGTTTCATCAACACTCTTATAGTCCACAGATTACAGAATGACACCAGATGTGCATCGGAAACTACTACAGGTCTTCCGGGGACCGATCAAAGCGTAGTCTGTTTGAGACATTACTCCCGTGGAGGAAAGTGCGCATGTCGACTGTTGTATTCAATCCCGATGCAATTTCTGTGTTTCATCAACACTCTGATAGTCCACAGATTACAGAAAGCATCCAGATGTGCATCAGAAACTACTACTGGTCTTCCAGGGACCAATCAAAGCGTAGTCTGTCTGAGACATTACTCCCGTGGAGAAAAGTGCGCATGTCGACTGTTGTGTTCAATCCCGATGCAATTTCTGTGTTTCATCAACACTATGATAGTCCACAGATTACAGAATGCCTCCAGATGTGCATCGGAAACCAATACTGGTCTTCCAGGGAACGATCAAAGCGTAGATTGTTTAAGACATAACTCTCTTGGAGGAAAGTGCGCATGGTGACTGTTGTATTCAATCCCAATGTAATTTCTGTGTGTCATCAACACTCTGTTAGTCCACAAATTACGGAAAGCCTCCAGAGGTGCATTAGAAACTACTACTGGTCTTCCAGGCAACGATCAAAGCGTAGACTGTTAGAGACATTACTCCGATGGAGGAAAGTGCGCATGGTGAATGTTGTATTCAATCCCGATGCAATTTCTGTGTTTCATCAACACTCTGATAGTCCACAGATTACAGAATGACACCAGATGTGCATCGGAAACTACTACAGGTCTTCCGGGGAACGATCAAAGCGTAGACTGTTTGAGACATTACTCCCGTGGAGGAAAGAGCGCTTGGTGATTGTTGTATTCAATCCCGATGCAATTTCTGTATTTCATCAACACTCTGATAGTCTACAGATTACAGAATGCCTCCAGATGTGCACCGGAAACTACTACTGGTCTTCCAGGGATCAATCAGAGCGTAGAGTGTTTGAGACATTACTCCCATGAAGGAAAGTGAGCATGGTGACTGTTGTATTCAATCCCGATCCAATTTCTGTGTTTCATCAAAACTCTGATAGTCCACAGATTACAGAATGCCTCCAGATGTGCATCGGAAACCACTACTGGTCTTCCAGGGAACGATCAAAATTAGACCGTTTGAGACATTACTTCCATGGAGGAAAGTGCGCATGGTGACTGTTGTATACAATCCCAATGCAATTTCTGTGTTTCATCAACACTCTGATAGTCAACAGATTACAGAATGCCTCCAGATGTGCATCGGAAACTACTACTGGTCTTCCAGGGAAAGTTCAAAGAGTAGACTGTTTGAGACAATACTCCCATGGAGGAAAGTGCGCATGGTGATTGTTGTATTCAATCCCGATGCAATTTCTGTGTTTCATCAACACTCTGATAGTCCACAGATTACAGAATGCCTCCAGATGTGCATCGAAAACCACTACTGGTCTTCCAGGGAACGATCAAAGCGTAGACTGTTTGAGACATTACTCCCATGGACGAAAGTGCGCATGGTGACAGTTGTATTCAATCCCGATGCAATTTCTGTGTTTCATCAACACTCTGATAGTCCACAAATTACGGAAAGCCTCCAGATGTGCATCGGAAACTACTACTGGTCTTCCAGGCAACGATCAAAGCGTAGACTGTTAGAGACATTACTCCCATGGAGGAAAGTGCGCATGGTGACTGTTGTAATCAATCCCGATGCAATTTCTGTGTTTCATCACCACTCTGATAGTCCACAGATTACAGAATGCCACCAGATGTGCATCGGAAACTACTACAGGTATTCCGGGGAACGAACAAAGCGTAGACTGTTTGAGACATTACTCCCGTGGAGGAAAGAGCGCATGGTGATTGTTGCATTCAATCCCGATGCAATTTCTGTTTTTCATCAACACTCTGATAGTCCACAGATTACAGAATGCCACCAGATGTGCATCGGAAACTACTATTGGTCTTCCAGGGAACGATCAAAGCGTAGACTGTTTGAGAATTACTTAGATGGAGGAAAGTTCGCATGGTGACTGTTGTATTCAATCCCGATGCAATTTCTGTGTTTCATCAACACTCTGATAGTCCACAGATTACAGAATGCCTCCAGATGTGCACCGGAAACTACTACTGGTCTTCCAGGGATCAATAAGAGCGTAGAGTGTTTGAGACATTACTCCCATGAAGGAAAGTGAGCATGGTGACTGTTGTATTCAATCCCGATGCAATTTCTGTGTTTCACGAACAATATGATACTCCACAGATTACAGAATGCCACCAGATGTGCATTGGAAACTACTACTGGTCTTCCATGGAACGATCAAATCGTAGACTGTTTAAGACATTACTCCCATGGAAGAAAGTGCGCATGGTGACTGTTGTATTCAATCCCGATGCAATTTCTGTGTTTCATCAACACTCTGATAGTCCACAGATTACAGAATGCCTCCAGATGTGCATCGGAAACCACTACTGGTCTTCCAGGGAACGATCAAAGCGTAGATTGTTTGAGACATTACTCCCATGGACGAAAGTGCGCATGGTGACAGTTGTATTCAATCCCGATGCAATTTCTGTGTTTCATCAACACACTGATAGTCCACAAATTACGGAAAGCCTCCAGATGTGCATCGGAAACTACTACTGGTCTTCCAGGGAACGATTAAAGAGTAGACTGTTTGAGACATTTCTCCCATCGAGGAAAGTGCGCATGGTGACTGTTGTATTCAATCCCGATGCAATTTCTGTGTTTCATCAACACTCTGATAGTCCACAGATTACAGAATGCAACCAGATGTGCATCGGAAACTACTACTGGTGTTCCAGGGAACGATCAAAGCGTAAACTGTTTGAGAATTACGCCCATGGAGGAAAGTTCGCATGGTGACTGTTGGATTCAATCCCGATGCAAATTCTGTGTTTCATGAACAATCTGATACTCCACAGATTACAGAATGCCACTAGATGTGCATCGGAAACTACTACTGGTCTACCTGGGAACGATCAAAGCGTAGACTGTTTGAGACATTATTCATATGAAGAAATGTGCGCATTGTGACTGTTGTATTCAATCCCGAGGCAATTTCTGTGTTTCATCAACACTCTGATAGTCCACAGATTACGGAATGCCACCAGACGTGCATCGGAAACTACTACTGGTCTTCCAGGAACGATCAAAGCGTAGACTGTTTGAGACATTACTCCCGTGGAGGAAAGTATGCATGGTGACTGTTGTATTCAATCCCGATGCAATTTCTGTGTTTCATCAACACTCTGATACTCCACGGATTACAGAATGCCACCAGATGTGCATCGGAAACTACTACTGGTCTTCCAGGGAACGATCAAAGCGTAGACTAATTGAGACATTACTCCCGTGGAGGAAAGTGCGCGTGGTGACTGTTGTATTCAATTCCCATTCAATTTCTGTGTTTCATCAACTCTCTGATTGTCCACAGATTACAGAATGCCACCAGATGTACATCGGAAACTACTACTGGTCTTCCAGGGACCGATCAAAGCGTAGTCTGTTTGAGACATTACTCCCGTGGAGGAATGTGCGCATGGTAACTGTTGTATTCAATCCCGATGCAATTTCTGTGTTTCATCAACACTCTGATAGTCCACAGATTACAGAATGCCTCCAGATGTGCATCGGAAACTACTACTGGTCTTCCAGGGAACGATCAAAGCGTAAACTCTTTGAGACATGACTCAGATGGAGCGAAGTGCGCATGGTGACTGTTGTATTCAATCCCGATGCAATTTCAGTGTTTCATCAGCACTCTTATAGTACACAGATTACAGAATGCTTTCAGATGTGCATCGGAAACTACTACTGGTCCTCCTGGGAACGATCAAAGCGTAGACTGTTTGAGACATTATTCCCATGAAGGAATGTGAGCATTGTGACTGTTGTATTCAATCCCGAGGCAACTTCTGTGTTTCATCAACACTCTGATACTCCACAGAATACAGAATGCCACCAGATGTGCATCGGAAACTACTACTGGTCTTCCAGGGAACGATCAGAGCGTAGACTGTTTGAGACATTACTCCCGTGGAGGTAAGTGCGCATGGTGACTGTTGTATTCAATTCCCATTCAATTTCTGTGTTTCATCAACTCTCTGATTGTCCACAGATTACAGAATGCCACCAGATGTGCATCGGAAACTACTACTGGTCTTCCAGGGACCGATCAAAGCGTAGTCTGTTTGAGACATTATTCCCATGAAGGAATGTGCGCATTGTGACTGTTGTATTCAATCCCGAGGCAATTTCTGTGCTTCATCAACACTCTGATAGTCCACCGATTACAGAATGACACCAGACGTGCATAGGAAACTACTACTGGTCTTCCAGGAACGATCAAAGCGTAGACTGTTTGAGACATTACTCCCGTGAAGGAAAGTGCGCATGGTGACTGTTGTATTGTATCCCGATGCAATTTCTGTGTTTAATCAACACTCTGATACTCCACAGATTACAGAATGCCACCAGATGTGCATCGGAAACTACTACTGGTCTTCCAGGGAACGATCAAAGCGTAGACTGTTTGAGACATTACTCCCATGGAGGAAACTGCTCATGAAGACTGTTGTATTCAATCCCGATGCAATTTCTGTGTTTCATCAACACTCTGATAGTCCACAGATTACAGAAAGCATCCAGATGTGCATAAGAAACTACTACTGGTCTTCCAGGGAACGATCAAATCGTAGGCTGTTAGAGACATTACTCCCATGGTTGAAAGTGCGCATGGATACTGTTGTATTCAATCCCGATGCAATATCTTTGTTTCATCAACACTCTGATAGTCTACATATTACAGAATGCCACCAGATGTGCATCGGAAACTACTACTGGTCTTCCAGGGAACGATGAAAGCGTAGACTGTTTTTAGATATTACTCCCGTGGAGGAAAGTGCGCATGGTGACTGTTGTATTCAATCCCGATGCAATTTCTCTGTTTCATCAACACTCTGATAGTCCACAAATTACGGAAAGCCTCCAGATGTGCATCGGAAACGACTACTGGTCTTCCAGGGAACGATCAAAGCGTAGACTGTTAGAGACATTACTCCCCTTAAGGAAATTGCGCATGGTGACTGTTGTATTCAATCCCGATGCAATTTCTCTGTTTCATCAACACTCTGATAGTACACAGATTACAGAATGCCTCCAGATGTTCATCTCAAACTACTACTGGTCTTCCAGGGAACGATCAAAGAGAAGACTGTTTGAGACATTACTCCCATGGATGAAAGTGCGCATGGTGACTGTTGTATTCTATCCCGATGCAATTTCTGTGCTTCATCAACATTCTGATAGTCCACAGTTTACGGAAAGCCTCCAGATGAGCATCGGAAAGTACTACTGGTCTTCCTGGAAACGATCAAAGCGTAGACTGTTAGAGACATTACTCCCGTGGAGGAAAGTGCGCATGGTGACTGTTGTATTCAATCCCGATGCAATTTCTGTGTTTCATCAGCACTCTTATAGTGCACAGATTACAGAATGCTTTCAGATGTGCATCGGAAACTACTACTGGTCTTCCTGGGAACGATCAAAGCGTAGACTGTTTGAGACATTATTCCCATGAAGGAATGTGCGCATTGTGACTGTTGTATTCAGTCCCGAGGCAATTTCTGTGTTTCATCAACACTCTGATAGTCCACAGATTACAGAATGCCACCAGACGTGCATCGGAAACTACTACTGGTCTTCCAGGAACGATCAAAGCGTGGACTGTTTGAGACATTACTCCTGTGAAGGAAAGTGCGCATGGTGACTGTTGTATTCTATCCCGATGCAATTTCTGTGTTTAATCAACACTCTGATACTCCACGGATTACAGAATGCCACCAGATGTGCATCGGAAACTACTACTGGTCTTCCAGGGAACGATCAAAGCGTAGACTGTTTGAGACATTACTCCCATGGAGGAAACTGCTCATGAAGACTGTTGTATTCAATCCCGATGCAATTTCTGTGTTTCATCAACCCTCTGATAGTCCACAGATTACAGAAAGCATCCAGATGTGCATCAGAAACTATTACTGGTCTTCCAGGGAACGATCAAATCGTAGGCTGTTAGAGACATTACTCCCATGGTTGAAAGTGCGCATGGTGACTGTTGTATTCAATCCCGATGCAAAATCTTTGTTTCATCAACACTCTGATAGTCCACAGATTACAGAAAGCATCCAGATGTGCATCAGAAACTACTACTGGTCTTCCAGGGACCAATCAAAGCGTAGTCTGTCTGAGACATTACTCCCGTGGAGGAAAGTGCGCATGTCGACTGTTGTGTTCAATCCCGATGCAATTTCTGTGTTTCATCAACACTATGATAGTCCACAGATTACAGAATGCCTCCAGATGTGCATCGGAAACCAATACTGGTCTTCCAGGGAACGATCAAAGCGTAGATTGTTTGAGACATTACTCTCTTGGAGGAAAGTGCGCATGGTGACTGTTGTATTCAATCCCAATGCAATTTCTGTGTGTCATCAACACTCTGTTAGTCCACAAATTATGGAAAGCCTCCAGAGGTGCATTAGAAACTACTACTGGTCTTCCAGGCAACGATCAAAGCGTAGACTGTTAGAGACATTACTCCGATGGAGGAAAGTGCGCATGGTGACTGTTGTATTCAATTCCCATTCAATTTCTGTGTTTCATCAACTCTCTGATTGTCCACAGATTACAGAATGCCACCAGATGTGCATCGGAAACTACTACTGGTCTTCCAGGGACCGATCAAAGCGTAGTCTGTTTGAGACATTACTCCCGTGGAGGAAAGTGCGCATGGTAACTGTTGTATTCAATCCCGATGCAATTTCTGTGTTTCATCAACATTCTGATAGTCCACAGATTACAGAATGCCTCCAGATGTGCATCGGAAACTACTACTGGTCTTCCAGGGAACGATCAAAGCGTAAACTCTTTGAGACATGACTCAGATGGAGCGAAGTGCGCATGGTGACTGTTGTATTCAATCCCGATGCAATTTCAGTGTTTCATCAGCACTCTTATAGTACACAGATTACAGAATGCTTTCAGATGTGCATCGGAAACTACTACTGGTCCTCCTGGGAACGATCAAAGCGTAGACTGTTTGAGACATTATTCCCATGAAGGAATGTGAGCATTGTGACTGTTGTATTCAATCCCGAGGCAACTTCTGTGTTTCATCAACACTGTGATACTCCACAGAATACAGAATGCCACCAGATGTGCATCGGAAACTACTACTGGTCTTCCAGGGAACGATCAGAGCGTAGACTGTTTGAGACATTACTCCCGTGGAGGTAAGTGCGCATGGTGACTGTTGTATTCAATTCCCATTCAATTTCTGTGTTTCATCAACTCTCTGATTGTCCACAGATTACAGAATGCCACCAGATGTGCATCGGAAACTACTACTGGTCTTCCAGGGACCGATCAAAGCGTAGTCTGTTTGAGACATTATTCCCATGAAGGAATGTGCGCATTGTGACTGTTGTATTCAATCCCGAGGCAATTTCTGTGCTTCATCAACACTCTGATAGTCCACCGATTACAGAATGACACCAGACGTGCATAGGAAACTACTACTGGTCTTCCAGGAACGATCAAAGCGTAGACTGTTTGAGACATTACTCCCGTGAAGGAAAGTGCGCATGGTGACTGTTGTATTGTATCCCGATGCAATTTCTGTGTTTAATCAACACTCTGATACTCCACAGATTACAGAATGCCACCAGATGTGCATCGGAAACTACTACTGGTCTTCCAGGGAACGATCAAAGCGTAGACTGTTTGAGACATTACTCCCATGGAGGAAACTGCTCATGAAGACTGTTGTATTCAATCCCGATGCAATTTCTCTGTTTCATCAACACTCTGATAGTCCACAAATTACGGAAAGCCTCCAGATGTGCATCGGAAACGACTACTGGTCTTCCAGGGAACGATCAAAGCGTAGACTGTTAGAGACATTACTCCCCTTAAGGAATTTGCGCATGGTGACTGTTGTATTCAATCCCGATGCAATTTCTCTGTTTCATCAACACTCTGATAGTACACAGATTACAGAATGCCTCCAGATGTGCATCTCAAACTACTACTGGTCTTCCAGGGAACGATCAAAGAGAAGACTGTTTGAGACATTACTCCCATGGATGAAAGTGCGCATGGTGACTGTTGTATTCTATCCCGATGCAATTTCTGTGCTTCATCAACATTCTGATAGTCCACAGTTTACGGAAAGCCTCCAGATGAGCATCGGAAAGTACTACTGGTCTTCCTGGAAACGATCAAAGCGTAGACTGTTAGAGACATTACTCCCGTGGAGGAAAGTGCGCATGGTGACTGTTGTATTCAATCCCGATGCAATTTCTGTGTTTCATCAGCACTCTTATAGTCCACAGATTACAGAATGCTTTCAGATGTGCATCGGAAACTACTACTGGTCTTCCTGGGAACGATCAAAGCGTAGACTGTTTGAGACATTATTCCCATGACGGAATGTGCGCATTGTGACTGTTGTATTCAATCCCGAGGCAATTTCTGTGTTTCATCAACACTCTGATAGTCCACAGATTACAGAATGCCACCAGACGTGCATCGGAAACTACTACTGGTCTTATAGGAACGATCGAAGCGTAGACTGATTGAGACATTACTCCCGTGGAGGAAAGTGCGCTTGGTGACTGTTGTATTCTATCCCGATGCAATCTCTGTTTTAAATCAACACTCTGATAGTCCACAGACTACAGAATGCCACCAGATGTGCATCGGAAACTACTACTGGTCTTCCAGGGAACGAACAAAGCGTAGACTGTTAGAGACATTACTCCCATGTAGGAAAGTGCGCATGGTGACTGTTGTATTCAATCCCGATGCAATTTCTGTGTTTCATCAACACTCTGATAGTCCACAGATTACAGAATGCCTCCAGATGTGCATCGGAAACTACTACTGGTCTTCCAGGGAACGATCAAAGCGTAAACTCTTTGAGACATGACTCCGATGGAGGGAAGTGCGCATGGTGACTGAAATTGCATCGGGATTGAATACAACAGTGTTTCATCAGCACTCTTATAGTCCACAGATTACAGAATGCTTTCAGATGTGCATCGGAAACTACTACTGGTCCTCCTGGGAACGATCAAAGCGTAGACTGTTTGAGACATTAGTCCCATGAAGGAATGTGCGCATTGTGACTGTTGTATTCAATCCCTAGGCAACTTCTGTGTTTCATCAACACCCTGATAGTCCACAGATTACAGAATGCCACCAGACGTGCATCGGAAACTACTACTGGTCTTCCAGGAACGATCAAAGCGTGGACTGTTTGAGACATTACTCCTGTGAAGGAAAGTGCGCATTGTGACTGTTGTATTCTATCCCGATGCAATTTCTGTGTTTAATCAACACTCTGATACTCCACGGATTACAGAATGCCACCAGATGTGCATCGGAAACTACTACTGGTCTTCCAGGGAACGATCAAAGCGTAGACTCCTTGAGACATTACTCCCATGGAGGAAACTGCTCATGAAGACTGTTGTATTCAATCCCGATGCAATTTCTGTGTTTCATCAACCCTCTGATAGTCCACAGATTACAGAAAGCATCCAGATGTGCATCAGAAACTACTACTGGTCTTCCAGGGAACGATCAAATCGTAGGCTGTTAGAGACATTACTCCCATGGCTGAAAGTGCGCATGGTGACTGTTGTATTCAATCCCGATGCAAAATCTTTGTTTCATCAACACTCTGATAGTCTACATATTACAGAATGCCACCAGATGTGCATCGGAAACTACTACTGGTCTTCCAGGGAACGATCAAAGCGTAGACTATTTGAGACATTACTCCCGTGGAGGAAAGTGCGCATGGTGACTGTTGTATTCAATCCCGATGCAATTTCTCTGTTTCATCAACACTCTGATAGTCCACAAATTACGGAAAGCCTCCAGATGTGCATCGGAAACTACTACTGGTCTTCCACGGAACGATCAAAGCGTAGACTGTTAGAGACATTACTCCCATTAAGGAAATTGCTCATGGTGACTGTTGTATTCAAACCCGATGCAATTTCTGTGTTTCATCAACACTCTGATTGTCCACAGATTACAGAATGCCTCCAGATGTGCATCGGAAACTACTACTGGTCTTCCAGGGAACGATCAAAGAGTAAACTGTTTGAGACATTACTCCAATGGGGGAAAGTGCGCATGGTGACTATTGTATTCTATCCCGAAGCAATTTCTGTGCCTCATCAACATTCTGATAGTCCACAGTTTACGGAAAGCCTCCAGATGAGCATCGGAAAGTACTACTGGTCTTCCTGGAAACGATCAAAGCGTAGACTGTTAGAGACATTACTCCCATGGACGAAAGTGCGCATGGTGACTGTTGTATTCAATCCCGATGCAATTTCTGTGTTTCATCAGCACTCTTATAGTCCACAGGTTACAGAATGCTTTCAGATGTGCATCGGAAACTACTACTGGTCTTCCTGGGAACGATCAAAGCGTAGACTGTTTGAGACATTATTCCCATCAAGGAATGTACGCATTGTGACTGTTGTATTCAATCCCGAGGCAATTTCTGTGTTTCATCAACACTCTGATAGTCCACAGATTACAGAATGCCACCAGACGTGCATCGGAAACTACTACTGGTCTTCCAGGAACGATCAAAGCGTAGACTGTTTGAGACATTACTCCCGTGGAGGAAAGTGCGTATGGTGACTGTTGTATTCAATCCCGATGCAATTTCTGTGCTTCATCAACATTCTGATATTCCACAGTTTACGGAAAGCTCCAGATGAGCATCGGAAAGTACTACTGGTCTTCCAGGGAACGATCAAAGCGTAGACTGTTTGAGACATTACTCCCATGGAGGAAAGTACGCATGGTGACTGTTGTATTCAATCCCGATGCAATTTCTGTATTTCATCAACACTCTGATAGTCCACAGATTACAGAATGTCTCCAGATGTGCATCGGAAACTACTACTGATCTTCCAGGGAACGATCAAATCGTAAACTCTTTGAGACATGACTCCCATGGAGGCAAGTGGGAGAATTATTTCTGAGAATAGCTACAGAAAGCTCCTAACTCATTTGCATTAGTTTGTCCAGAATCATTGGATTTAATTTTTTACCCTATTTGATGTATTTCAGAGAGAAACAGCAGAAAGCTCCTCCCTCACTTGTATCTGTTTGTTGGTATGATTAGTACACAGACACAATGATTAGATTTCATCCATTACCTGATGTCAAATAATTCTGAGGGAAGCTACAGAAAACTCCACCCTCATTTGCATTTGTTTGTTAGTATGGCTACTTCAAATCCAGAATCATCGCATTTCATCTATTACCCAATGTTAAGTATTTCTAAAGAAATCTACAGAAAGCTCCTCCCTCATTTTCGTTTGTTTGATGGTATAGTTACTACAAAGCCAGAATCATTGCATTTCATCCATTACCCTATGTTATTTATTTCAGCTGATGAAAGCTCCTTCCTCACTTGTATCTGTTTGTTGGAATGATTAGTACACAGACACAATCATTACATTTCACCCATTACCTGATGTGAAGTATTTCTGAGGGAAGCTACAGAAAGCTCCTCCGTCATTTGCATTTGTTTGTTGGTGTGGTTACTACAAAGCCAGAATCATCACATTTCATCTATTACCCTATGTGATGTATTTCAGAGGGAAGCTGCAGAAAGCTCCTCCCTCACTTGCATCTGTTTGTTGGAATAATTAGTACACAGACACAATCCTTATATTTCATCCATTCCCTGACGTGAAGTATTTCTGAGGGAAGCTACAGAAAGCTCCTCACTCATTTGCGTTTGTTTGTTGGTATGGTTACTAGAAAGCCAGAAACATCGCATTTCATCTATTACAATATGATATTTATTTCAGAGAGAAGCTGCAGAAAGCTCTTCATTCACATACATCTGTTTTTTGGTATGATTAGTACGTATACACAAACATTGCATTTCATCCACTACCTGATGTGAAGAATTTCTGAGGGAAGCTAATGAAAGCTCCTCCCTCATTTGCGTTTGATTGTTGGTATGGATACTACAAAGATGGAATCATTGGATTTCATCTATTACCCTATGTGAAATATTTCTCAGAAAAGCTACAGAAAGCTCCTCCCTCATTTGTGTTTGTTTATTGGTATGGTTACTACAAAGCACGAATAATTGCATTTCATCTATTCTCCTATATGAAGTATTTCAGAGAGAAGCTGCAGAAAGCTACTCCCTCACATGCATCTGATTGTTTGTATGATTAGTACACATACACAATCATTACATTTTATCCATTACTTAAAGTGAATTATTTCTGATGGAACCTGCAGAGAGCTCCTCCCACACTTGCATCTGTTTGTTGTTAAGATTAGTACACAGACACAATCATTACACTCCATCCAATACCTGACGTGGAATATTTCTGAGGGAAGCTACAGAAAGCTCCACTCTCAGTTGCGTTTGTTTGTTGGTATGGTTACCACAAAGCCAGAATCATCGCATTTCATCTATTTCCCTATGTGAAGTATTTCTGAGGTAAGCTACAGAAAGCTCAAGCGCCATTTGCGTTTGTTTGTTGGTATGGTTATTACAAAGCCAGAATCATCGTATTTCTTTTTTTACCCTATGTGATGTATTTGAGAAAAAAGCTGCAGAAAGCTCCTCCCTCACTCGCATCTGTTTTTTGGAATGATTAGTACAGAGACACAATCATTACATTCATCATTACCTGATGTGAAGTATTTCTGAGGGAGGCTGCAGAAAGCTATTCCCTCACTTGCATCTGTTTGTTGTTCTGATCAGTACACAGACACAATTATTTCATTTCATCCATTACCTGATGTGATGTATTTCTGAGGAAAGCTATAGAAATAACCTCCCTTAGTTGCGTTTGTTGGTTGGTATTATTACTACAAAGCCAGAATCATTGCATTCCATCTATTACCCCTTGTGATGTATTTCAGAGAGAGACTGCAGAAATCTCCTCCCTCACTTGCATCTGTTTGTTGGTACGATTAGTACACTGACACAATCATTACATTTCGTCCATTACCTGATGTGAAGTATTTCTGAGGGAATCTACAGAAAGCTCCTCCCTCATTTTCGTTTGTTTGTTGGAATGGTTACTACAAAACCAGAAATATTGCATTTTATCCATTACCCTACGTGATGTATCTCGGAGAGAAGATGCAGAAAGCTCGTCCCACACTTGCACCTCTTTGTTCTTATGATTAGTACACAGACACAATCATTACATTCCATCAATTACCACATGTGAAATATATCGGAGGGAAGCTACAGAAAGCACCTCCCTCAATTGTGTTTGTTTGTTGGTCTGGTTATTACAAAGCCAGAATTAATGCATCTCATCTATTACCCTATGTGAAGTATTTCTGAGAATAGCTAAAGAAAGCTACTCATTCATTTGCGTTTGTTTTTGGTATGGTTACTACAAAGCCAGAATCATTGCATTTCATCTATTACCCCATGTGATGTATTTCAGAGAGAAGCTGCAGAATCCTTGTCCCTCACTTGCACCTGTTTGTTGTTATGATTAGTACACAGACACAATCATTACATTTCATCCATAACCTGATGTGAAATATTTCTGAGGGAAGCTACAGAAAGCTCTTCCCTCATTTGCATTTGGATGTTGGTTTGGTTACCACAAAACCAGAATCATTGCATTTCATCTATTACTCTATGTAATGTATTTCATGTCAAAGCTGCAGAAAGCTCTTCCCTCACTTGCATCTGTTTATGGTATGATTATTACACAGACACAATCACTGCATTTCCTCCATTACCTGATGTGAAGTATTTCTGAGGGGGGCTACAGGAAGCTCCTACATCAGTTGTGTTTCTTTGTTGGTATTATTACTACAAATCCAGGATCATCGCATTTCATCCATTACCGGATGTGAAGTATTTCTCAGATAAGCTACAGAAGGCTCAAGCATCACTTGCGTTAGTTTGTTGGTATGGTTACTACAAAGCCAGAATCATTGCATTTCATCCATTACCCTATGCATTTCAGCCGAAGAAACCTCCTTAATCACTTGCATCTGTTTGTTGGAATGATTAGTACACAGACACAATCAGTAGATTTCACCCTTTGCTTGATGTGAAGTAGTTCAAAGGGAAGCTACAGAAAGCTCCTCCATGACTTGCGTTTGTTTGTTGGTGGGGTTACTATGATGCCAGAATCAACAAATTTCATCTATTACCCTATGCGATTTATTTCTGAGAATAGCTACAGAAAGCTCCTGTCTTATATGAGTTTGTTTGTTGCTACCGTTACTACAAAGCCAGAATCATTGCATTTCATCCATTGCGATATGTGATGTATTTCAGAGAGGAGCAGCAGAAAGCTCCTCCCTCACTTGCATTTGTTTGTTGGTATTCTTACTACAAAACCAGAATCATTGCATTTCATTTATTACTCTATGTGATGTATTTCAGGAAGAAGTTGCAGAAAACTCTTCCCTCACTTGCATCTGTTTGTTGCTATTATTAGTACACATACACAAACATTAAATTTCATTTACTAGACGATGTGAAGTATGTCTCAGGGATGCTCTCTAAGCAGCTCCCTTATTTGCATTTGTTTGTTGGTATGGTTACTACAAAGCCAGAATCATCGCATTTCATCTATTACCATATATGAGGTATTTCAGAGAGGAGCAGCAGAAAGCTCCTCCCTCACTTGCTCTGTATGTTGGTATGATTAGTACACAGACACAATCGTTACATTTCATCCATTATCTGATGTGAGGAATTTCTGAGAGAAGCTACAGAAAAGCTCCTCCCTCATTTGCGTTTGTTTGTTGGTACGGTTACTGCGAAGCCAGAAACATTGTGTTTCATCCGTTATCCTATGTGATGTATCAAAGAGAGAAGCTGCAGTATGCTCTTCCCTCACTTGCATCTGTTTATGGCAATATTAGTACACAGACAAAATCATTTCATTTCATCCATTACTGGATGTGAAGTATTTCTGAGGGATGCTGTAAAAGCTCCTCGTAATTTTCGTTTGTTTGTTGGTGGGGTTACTACAAAGCCTGAATCATCATATTTCATCTATTACCCTATGTGATGTATTTCAGAGGGAAGCTGCAGTAAGCTCCTTTCTAACTTGCATCGGTTCGTTGGAATGATTACTACAGAAAGCACCTCCCTCATTTGCGTTTGATTGTTGGTATGGTTACTACAAAGCCAGAACCATCACATTTCATCTATTACCCAATGTGAAGTATTTCTGAAAAAAACTGCAGAAAACTCCTCCCTCATTTGTGTTTCTTTGTTGGTATGGTTACTACAAAGTCAGAATCATTGCATTTCATCTATTACCCCATGTGATGTATTTCAGAGAAAAGCTGCAGAAAGCTCATCCCTCATTTGCTTCTGTTTATGGTATGATTAGTACACAGACACAATCATTGCATTTCATCCATTACCTGATGTGAAATATTTCTGAGGGAAACTACAGAAAGCACAACCCTCATTTGCGTTTCATTGTTGGTATGGTTACTACAGAGCCAGAATCATCGCATTTAATCTATTAACCTATGTGATGAATTTCAGAGGAAAGCTGCAGAAAGCTCATTACTCATTTGCATCTGTTTATGGTATGATGAGTACACAGACACAATCATTACATTTCATCCATTACCTGATTTGAAATATTTCTCAGGGGAGCTACAGAAAGCTCCTCTCTCAGTTGCGTTCGTTTGTTGGTAAGGTTACTACAAATATAGTGTCATCGCATTTCATCTATTACCCTATGTGAAATATTTCTAAATAAAATACAGGAAGCTCAAGTGTCATTTGCGTTTGTTTGTTGGTATGGTTACTACAAAGCTAGAATCATCGCAATTCATCTATTACTTTATGTGATGTATTTCAGCATGGAGCTGCAGAAAGCTCCACCCTCACTTGCATCTGTTTGTTATAATGATTAATACACACACACACTCATTACATAACATCCATTACCTGATGTGAAGTATTTCTGAGGGAAGCTGCAGAAAACTCTTCCCTCACTTGCATCTGTTTATGGTATGATTAGTACACAGACACAATCATTACTTTTCATCCATTACTGGATGTGAAGTATTTATGAGGGAAGCTGCAGAAAGCTTATCCCTCACCTACACATGTTTGTTTCTATGATTAGTACACAGACACAATCATTTCATTTCATCCATTATCTGATGTGAAGTATTTCTGAGGGGGGCTACAGCAAGCTCCTCAATCATTTGCGTTTGTTTGTTGGTATTATTACTACAAAGCCAGAATCATCGCATTTCATCTATCACACTATGTGAAGTATTCCTGAGAAAAGATACAGAAGGCTCAAGTGTCATTTGCGTTTGTTTGTTTTTATGGTTACTACAAAACCAGAATCATCGCATTTCATCCATTATCCTATGTGATGTATCTCAGAGAGAAGCTGAAGAAAGCTCGTGCCTCACTTGCTCCTTTTTTTGTTATGATTAGTACACAGACACTATCATTATATTTCATCCATTACCTGTTGTGAAATATTTCAGAGGGAGGCTACAGAAATCACAACCCTTATTTGGGTTTCATTTGTTGGTATGGTTACTACAAAGCCAAAATCATCGCATTTCATTTATTATCCCATGTGATGAATTTCTGAGAATAGCTACAGAAAGCTCCCCCCTTATTTGCTTTAGTTTGTTGGTATGGTTATTACAAAGCCAGAATCATCACAATTCATTTATTACTTTATGTGATGTATTTCAGAAAGGATCTGCAGAAAGCTCCTCCCTCACTTGCATTTATTTGTTATAATGATTAATACACACACACACTCATTACATTTCATCCATTACCTGATGTGAGGTATTTCTGAGGGAATTTACAGAAAGATCTTACCTCAGTTGCATTTGTTGGTTGGTATGGTTACTACAAAGCCAGAATCTTTGAATATCATCTATTACTCCATGCGATGTATTTCAGAAAGAGACTGCAGAAATTTTCTCCCTCACCTGCATCTGATTGTTGGTACGATTAGTACACAGACACAATCATTACATTTCATGCATTACCTGATGTGAAGTATTTATGAGTGAAATGTGTTTGTTTGTTGGTATGGTTACGACAAAGCCAGAATCGTTGCATTTCATCTATTACCCTATGTGAAGTATTTCTGAGAATAGATACAAAATGCTCATCCCTCATTTGCGTTAGTTTGTTGGGCTGGTTATTACAAAGCCAGAATCATCTTATTTCATATTTTACCCTATGTGATGTATTTCAGATAGAAGCTGCAGAAAGCTCCTCCCTCATTTGCATCTGTTTGTTGGTATGATTAGTACACCGACACAATCATTACATTTCATCCATTACCTGATGTGAAATATTTCTGAAGGAAGCTATAGAAAGCTCCTCACTCATTTGCGTTTGTTAGTTGGTATGGTTACTACAAAGCCAGAATCATTGCATTTCACCCATTACCCTATGTGAGGTATTTCAGAGAGAAGCAGCAGAAAGCTCCTCCCTCACTTGCATCTCTTTGTTGGAATGATTAGTACACAGCCACAATCATTACATTTCATTTATTACATGATGTGAAGTAATTCTGAGGGAAGCTAGAGGAAGTTCCTCCCTCATTTGTGTTTGTTTGTTAGTATGGTTACCACAAAGCCTGAATCATTGCATATCATCTATTACCCTACATGATGTATTTCAGTTAATAGCTGCAGAAAGCTCTTCCCTCCCTTGCATCTGTTTATGGTATGATTAGTACACAGACACAATCGATACATTTCATCCGTCACCGGATGTGAAGTATTTCTGAGGGAAGCTGCATAAAGCTCTTCCCTCACTTACATCTGTTTGTTGTTATGATTAGTACACAGACACAATCACTGCATTTCATCCTTCACCTGATGTGAAGTATTTCTGGTGGAGGCTACAGAAAGCTCCTCCACCATTTGCGTTTGTTTGTTGCTATGGTTACTACAAAGCCAGTATCATTGCATTTCTTCCATTACCCTATGTGATGTATTTCAGAGAGAAGCTGCAGATATTTTGGCCCTCACTTGCATCTGTTTGTGGTTATGATTAGTTCACTGACACAATCATTATCTTTCATCCATTACTGGATGTGGAATATTTCTGAGGGAAGCTGCAGAAAGCTCTTATCTCACTTACACCTGTTTTTTGTTATGAATAGTACACAGACACAATCACTGCATTTCATCCATTACCTGATGTGAAGTATTTCTGAGGGGGGCTAACGAAAGCTCCTCCCTTAGTTGTGTTTGTTTGTTGGTATGGTTACTACAAAGCCAGCATCATCGCATTTTATCTATTACCCTTTGTGAAGTATTTTGAAAAAAAGCTACAGGAAGCTCAAGCGTCATTTTTATTTGCTTGTTGGTGTGGTTACTACAAAGCCAGAATCATCGCATTTCATCTATTACCCTATGAGAATTATTTCTGAGAATAGCTACAGAAAACTCCTAACTCATTTGCATTAGTTTGTCCAGAATCATTGGATTTAATTTTTTACCCTATTTGATGTATTTCAGAGAGAAACAGCAGAAAGCTCCTCCCTCACTTGTATCTGTTTGTTGGTATGATTAGTACACAGACACAATGATTAGATTTCATCCATTACCTGATGTCAAATAATTGTGAGGGAAGCTACAGAAAACTCCACCCTCATTTGCATTTGTTTGTTAGTATGGCTACTTCAAATCCAGAATCATCACATTTCATCTATTACCCAATGTTAAGTATTTCTAAAGAAATCTACAGAAAGCTCCTCCCTCATTTTCGTTTGTTTGATGGTATAGTTACCACAAAGCCAGAATCATTGCATTTCATCCATTACCCTATGTTATTTATTTCAGCTGATGAAAGCTCCTTCCTCACTTGTATCTGTTTGTTGGAATGATTAGTACACAGACACAATCATTACATTTCACCCATTACCTGATGTGAAGTATTTCTGAGGGAAGCTACAGAAAGCTCCTCCGTCATTTGCGTTTGTTTGTTGGTGTGGTTACTACAAAGCCAGAATCATCACATTTCATCTATTACCCTATGTGATGTATTTCAGAGGGAAGCTGCAGAAAGCTCCTCCCTCACTTGCATCTGTTTGTTGGAATGATTACTACACAGACACAATCATTACATTTCATCCATTACATGATGTGAAATGTTTCTGAGGGAAGCTGCAGAAAGCTTATAACACTCTTGTCTGCTGCTGCTGAACCATAACCTTAAAGCAGGTTGTGAAGTAAAACAATATTATTAAAGCAATTATGGTATAATGCAACAGAGCAGTGTTACCCTCTGGGAGGAATTTTGTTGTGTTGACCGTGTTGTACCTAACGGAAGTGGCTTATCGGAAATGAAAGTCAGAGTTACGGAAATATTTGAACAGTAATAAACAAAATTTTGCCTATCTGCACTGTTTAACAGGTAAAGAAAACGGTCGCCAGCCTAAGTAGGCAAGAGAATGATTAACATTCTCGTTCAAGAAAATAGTTATTAGTAACTTGAATGGATAAACACAACCTATACATTGTCACATGCGAGAGCAGTATACTCTTGACACATTCATGTGGGTACGGTAAGATTGAAACTAACAGTTAAAGCAGCACAAACTTTTTGCAAAATTATAACAGATACTGAAACACACTATTACTTTCAGGGCTTACACAAACTGCATGGTCTTTATAACATTATTACTACTAACTGCAGAATCATTAATTGGATGTAGGTTAAGTCACTCTCAGTTAAGTGCGTTACTATTTAAAATGAAAGTTAATTTGAATCCACTTACAGGTTGCTCCTCACTATCATTTGATTAAAGAAATTAAGGTTTTCCTAATTAGTGGTCTTTCTGTTACTTGTTACCAAGCATTAACCCAATATACAAACTGTGGATCCTGTTATATTATTAATAAGCACTTCTAATACACAGGAGAGACATACACTTAGCAGACTTGAGTATATAATGTTCCACACTGCAGTTTTCCACTTTTACTACATTGACACACAAAATTAACATATATGTAAGATACTGACTCACCTTCTGTGATTTACAACAGGCAGTAATGAGATCATTTACGAAGCAAAACTTTATAAGCCTCAGCCTCACGAACTTTTTAATTTGAAGTTGGCAACAATGCATTAATAAGCAGTTTTATTAGGAAAATTACTATCATTAACTTTCTTTTTTTATGTTCAAGAGGCATTAATTAGCAAAAACACTGGTCTTTAATGTTCTTTCAGTAGGGACACTCGGAAATCTCTTTACTTCAAACGGAGAGGAACCTGATAGGTGTTATGGTAAGGAGAAAAATCAAGGTAGGTACATAAACTCAGTTATTAATTACCTTATATTTGAGCACACTAACACATCCATTTAGCTGATCCATCACTGTACATCATTATAGTACTCGATTACAGTGATTGCGCAATGTAGTGGCGACTGCATGTCAGTAGGTGGAATTGCGGGTAGAATTGCTGGACTATGTCATTTCTTGGTGGCGATGATAGATACAAATTCCAGAATAGTTCCAGCTACTTATCCATTACCTGATGTGAAGTATTTCTGAGGGAAGCTACAGAAAGTTGCACCATCACTTACGTTTGTTTGTTACTATTGTTACTACAAAGCCAGAATAATCGCACTTCATCTATTACCCTTAGTGAAGTATTTCTAAGAATAGCTACAGAAAGCTTCTCCCTCATTTGCGTTAGTTTGTTGGGATGGTTGTTACAAAGCCAAATTCATCGTATTTCATATTTTACCCTATGTGGTGTATTTCAGATAGAAGCCTCAGAAAGCTTATCTCTCACTTGCATCTGTTTGTTGGTATGATTGGTACACCGTCACAATCATTATATTTAATCCATCACCTGATGTGAAGTATTTCTGAGGGAAGCTACAGAAAGCTCCTCAATCATTTGCGTATGTTTGTTGGTATGGTTACTACAAAGCCAGGATCATCAGAATTCATCTATTATCCTATGTAATGTATTTCAGAGAGAAGCTCAGAAAGCTCCTCCCTCACTTGCATATGGTTGTTTTTATGATTAGTACAGAGACACAGTCATTACATTTCATCCATTACCTGATGTGATGTATTTCTGAGGTAAGCTACAGAAAGCTCCTCCCTCATTTGCGTTTGGTTGTTGCTATGGTTACTACAAAGCCAGAATCATCACATTTTATCTATTACCCTATGTAAAGTATTTCTGAGAAAAGCTACAGAAAGCTATTGCGTCATTTGCATTTGTTTGTTGCTGTGGTTACTACAAAGCCAGAATCATTGCATTTCATCTATTACCCTGTGTGATGTATTTCAGAGAGAAGCTGCAGAAAGCTCCACCCTCCCTTTAATCTGATTGTTGGTATGGTTAGTACAAAGCCAGAATCATAGCATTTCACCTATTAAACTATGTGAAATATTTCTGAGGAAATCAACAGAAAGCTCCTCCCTCATTTGCGTTTGTTTGTTGGTATAGTTACTACAAAGCCAGAATCATCGCAATTCATCCTATACGTATATGAAATATTTGTGAGAGAAGCTACAGAAAGCTCCTCACTCATGTGCATCTGTTTGTTGGTATGATTAGTACTCAGACACAATCACTACATTTCATCCATTACCTGATGTGGAGTATTTCTGAGGGATGCTACAGAAAGCTCGCCCATCATTTACGATTGTTTGTTGGTATGGTTACTACAAAGCCAGAATCAACGCATTTCATCTATTGCACTATGTGAAATATTTTCAAGAAAAGCTACAGAAAGCTCCTACCTCATTTGGTTTTGTTTTTTGGTATGGTTACTACAAAGCAAGAAACATCGTATTTCATATTTTACCATATGTGATGTATTTCAGACAGATGCTGCAGTAAGCTACTCCCTCACTTGCATCTGTTTGTTGGTATGATTAGTACACAGACACCACAATTATATTTCATTTATTAAATGATGTGAAGTATTTCTGAGAGAAGCTACTGAATGCTCCTCCGTCATTTGCGTTTGTTTGTTGGTATGGTTACTACAAAGCCAGATTCATTGCATTTCATCAACTACCCTTTGTGATGTATTTCAGAGTGAAGCTGCAGAAAGCTTCTCCTTCACTTGCATCTGTTTGTTGGTATGATTAGTACATAGACACAATCATTACATTTCATCCATTTCCAGATGTGAGGTATATCTGGGGGAAGCTAAAGAAAGCTCCTTCCTCAATTGCATTTGATTGTTGGTATGTTTTCTACCAAGTAAGAATCATTGCATTTCACACAATACCCTACGTGATGTGTTTCACAGAGAAGCTCCAGAAACCTCTCCCCTAATTTGCATCAGTTTGTTGGTATGATTAGTCCACAGACACCATCATTACATTCCATCCATTACCTGATGTGGAGTATTTCTGATGGAAAATGTAGAAAGCTCCTCACTCACTTGCATCTGTTTGCTGGTACGGTCACTACAAGCCAGAAACATCGCGTTTCATCTATTACACAATGTGAAGAATTTCTGAGAGAAACTACAGAAAGCTCCTCCATCACTTGCGTTTGTTTGTTTGTATGGTTACTACAAAGCCAGTATCACCGCAGTTCATCTATTACATTATGTGATGTATTTCAGAGAGAAGCTGCAGAATACTTCACCCTCACTTGCATCTGTTTGTTGATATGATCAGAATACAGACTCAATCATTACATATCACACATTACCTGATGTGAAATATTTCTGATGGAAGCTACAGAACGTTCCAACCTCTTCTGTTTTTGTTTGTTCTTAAGGTTACTACAAAGCCAGAATCATAGGATTTCATTTTTCACCTAATGTGAAGTATTTCTGAGAGATGCTGCAGAAAGCTCATCCCTCTTTTACATCTGTTTGTTGGTATGTTTAGTACACACACACAATCAATACATTTCATTTATTGCATGATGTGAAGTATTTCTGAGGAAAGTTACAGAAAGCTCCTCAATCATTTGCGTATGATTGTTGGTATGGTTACTACAAAGCCAGATTCATCGCAATTCATCTATTACCCTATGTGAACTATTTCTGAGAATAGCTACAGAAAGCCCCTCCCACATTTGCCTTAGGTTATTGGTATGGTTATTACAAAGGCAGAATCATCGGATTTCATTTTTTACCCTCAATGATGCACTTCAGAGAGAAGCTGCAGATAGCTCATCCCTCACATGCGTTTGTTTGTTAGTATGATTATCACACAGACACAATCATTACATTTCATCCATTAGCTGATGTTGAGTTCTTCTGAGGGATGCTACAGAAAGCTCGCCCCTCATTTACGTTTGTTTGTTGGTATGGTTACTACAAAGCCAGAATCATTGCAATTCATCCATTACCCTCTGTGATGTATTTCAGAGAAAAGGTACAGAAAACACCTCCATCACTTGCATCTGTTTGTTGGTATGATTAGTACACAGACACAATCATTAAATTTCTTCCATTACCTGATGTGATGTATTTCTGAGGTAAGCTACAGAAAGCTCCCCCCTCATTTGCATTTGTTTGTTGGCATGGTTACTTCAAATCCAGAATCATCGCATTTCAACTATTACCCAATGTGATGTATTTCAGAGAGAAGATGCTGAAAGCTCCTCCCTCACTTGCATCTGTTTGTTGGTTTGATTAAACAGACACAATCATTACATTTCATCCATTACCTGATGTGAAGTATTTCTGCTGTAAGCTACAGAAAGCTCCCCCCTAATTTGCATTTGTTTGTTGGCATTGTTACTACAAAGCCAGAATCATCGCATTTCAATTATTACCCTATGTGACGTATTTCAGAGAGAAGATGCTGAAAGCTCCTCCCTCACTTGCATCTGTTTGTTGGCTTGATTAAACAGACACAATAATTACATTTCATCCATTTCCTGATGTAAAGTATTTCTGAGGGAAGCTACACAAAGCGCCTCCCTCACTTGCATCTGTTTGTTTGTACGATTGGTACACAGACACAATCATTACATTTCATCCATTACCTGATGTGGTGTATTTCTGAGGGAAGCTACAGAAAGCTCCTCCCTCTATGACGTGCATTTGTTGGTAAGATTACTACTAAGCCAGAATCATAGCATTTCATCTATTACCCTATTTGATGTATTTCAGAGAGAAGCTGCAGAAAGCTCATCCCTCACTTGCATCTGTTTGTTGGTATCATTGGTACACAGACACAATCATTACATTTCATTCATTACCTAATGTGAAGTATTTCTGAGATAAGCTACAGAAAGCTCTCCGCTCATCTGGATTTTGTTTGTTGGTATGGTTACTACCATGCCAGAAACATAGCATTTCATCTACTACCCTATGTGAAGTATTTCTGAGAAAAGCTGCAGAATGCTCCTCCCTCACTTGCATCTGTTTGTTGGTAAGATTACTATACACACACTGTGGTTACATTTCATCCCTTACCTGATGTGAAATATTTCTGTGGGATGCTACAGAAAGCTCCACCTGCACTTGTGTTTGTTTGTTGGTATGGATACTATAAGCCCAGAATCATCGCATTTCATCTATTACCCTATGTGATGTATTTCTGAGAGAAGCTACAGAAAGATCCTCCCTCACTTGCATCTGTTGTTGGTATGATTAGGACACAGACACAATTATTACATTTCATCCATTACCAGATGTAAAGTATATGTGAGGGAAGCTACAGAAAGCTCCTCCCTCATTTGTGTGTGTTTGTTGGTATGGTTACTACAAATCCAGAATCATCGCATTTCATTTTTACCCTATGTGAACTATTTCAGTGAGAAGCTGCAGAAAGTTCCTCCCTCACTTGCATATGTTTGTTGGTATGATTAGTACACAGACACAATCATTACATTTCATTCATTACCCGATGTGAATTATTTCTGACGGAAGCTACAGAAGCTCCTCCTTCATTTGTGTTTGTTTGTTGGTAAGGTTACTACAATGCTAGGATCATTGAATTTCATCTATTACCGTATGTGATGTATTTCTGAGTGAAGCTACAGAAAGCACCACCATCATTTGTGTTTTTTTGTTGGTATGTTTACTACAAAGCCGGAATCCTCGCATTTCATCTATTACCCTATGTGAAGTATTGCTGAGAAAAGGTACAGAAAGCTCCCACCTCATTTTGGTTTGATTGTTGGTATGGTTACTACAAAGCCACAATAATATCATTTCATCCATTACCCTTTGTGATGTATTTCAGACAGAGGATGCAGGATTCTCCTAGCTCATTTGCTTTTGATTGTTGGTATGGTCACTACAAAGCTAGAATCATTGCATTTCATCCATTACCGTGTGTGATGTTTTCCATAGAAAAGGTACAGAAAACTCCTCCTTCACTTGCATCTGTTTGTTGGTATGATAACTACACAAACACAATGATTACATTTCATCCATTACCTGATGTGAAGTATTTCTGAGGGAAGCTACAGAAAGCTCATCCCTCATTTGTGTTTGTTTGTTGGTATGGTTACTACAAACCCAGAATCATTAAATTTCATTCATTACCCTATGCGAAGTATTTATGAGAGAATCTGCAGAAAGGTAATCACTCACCTGCTTCTGCTTTGTGGTATGATTAGTACACAGACACAATCAATAGATTTCATCCATTTCCTGATGTGAAGTAGTTCTGAGGGACGCTACAGAATGCTCCTCCCTCACTTTCATCTGTTAGTTGGTATGATTAGTACACAGACACGATCATTACATTTCATCCATTACCTGATGTGAAGTATTTCTGAGGGAGGCTACAGAAAGCTCCACCCTCATTTGTGTTTGTTTGTTGGTATGGTTACTACAAAGCCAGACCCTCGCATTTAATCTATTACCCTATGTGAAGTATTTCTGAGAGAAGCTGCAGGACGCTCCTCCCACTCCTCCCTTGTTTACGTCTCATTGTTGGTATGGTTACTACAAAGCCTAAATAATCTCATTTCATCCATTAGCATATGTGAAGTATTTCAGAGAGAAGCTGATGAAAGCTCCTCCCTCACTTGCATCTGTTTGTTGGTTTGATTAAACAGACACAATCATTACATTTCATCCATTTCCTGATGTGAAGTAGTTCTGAGGGACGCTACAGAATGCTCCTCCCTCACTTGCATCTGGCAGTTGATATGATTAGTACACAGACACAATCATTACATTTCACCCATTACCTGATATGGAGTATTTCTGAGGGAAGCTACAGAAAGCACCTCCCACATTGTCGTGCATTGGTTGGTAAGTTTACTACTAAGCCAGAATCATTGCATTTCATCTATTACCCTATTTGATGTATTTCAGAGAAAAGCTGCAGAAAGCTCATCCCTCACTTGCATCTGTTTGTTGGTAAGATTACTACACAGACACTATGGTTACATTTCATCCCTTACCTGATGTGAAATATTTCTGTGGGATGCTACAGAAAGCACCACCCGCACTTGTGTTTGTTTGTTGGTATGGTTACTACAAGCCCAGAATCATCCCATTTCATCTATTACCCTATGTGAAGTACTTCTGATAGAAGCTGCAGAAAGCTCCTCCCTCACTTGCATCTTTTATTGGTATAATTAGTACACAGTCACAATCATTACATCTCATCCATTACCTGATGTGAAGTATTTCTGAGGGAAGCTACAGAAAACTCATCCCCCATTTGAGTTTCTTTTTTTTTTTTGTATGGTTACTAGAAAGGCAGAATCATTGCATTTCATCCGTTACCTTAAGTGAAGTATTTCTGAGAGAAGCTGCTGGACGTTCCTCCCTTACTTGCATCTCTTTTTTGGTATGATTGTTACACAGAAAAGATCATTACATTTCATCCATTAACTGATGTGAGGTATTTATTATAGAAGCCGCTGAAAGCTCCTCCCTTATTTGCGTCTCTTTGTTGGTATGGTTACTGCAAAGCCAGAAAAATCGCATTTCATTCATTACCCTATGTGAAGTATTTCAGAGAGAAGCTTCAGAAAGCTCCTCCCTCACTTGCATCTGTATGTTGGTATGATTAGTACACAGACACAATCACGACTTTTCATCTTTTACCTGATGTCAAGTATTTATGAGAGAAGCCACAGAGAGCTACTCCCTCATTTGTGTCACTATGTTGGTATGGTTACTGCAAAGCCACAAGAATCATGTTTTGTCCACTACCCTATTTGATGTAATTCTGAGTGAAGCTGCACAAAGCTTCTCCCTCACTTGCACCTGTTTGTTGGTATGATTAGTACACAGACACTATCATTACACTTCATCTATTACCTGCTGTGAAGTATTTCTGATGGAAGCTTCAGAAAGCTCCTCCCTCATTTGCGTTTGATTGTTAGTATGTTTACTACAAAGCCAGAATCATCGCATTTCACCTATTACCCTATGTGAAGTATTTCTGAGTATAGCTACAGAAAGCTCCTCCCTCATTTGCATTAGTTTGTTGGTATGGTTATTACAAAGCCAAAATCATCGGATTTCATTTTTTACCCTATGTGGTGTATTTCAGATAGAAGCTACAGAAAGCTCCTCCCTCACTTGCGTCTCTTTGTTGGTATGGTTAGTACAAAGCCAGAATATTCGCATTCCATCTATTACCCTATTTGAAGTATATCTGAGAGATGTTGCGGAAAGCTCCTCCCTCTCTTGTATCTGTTTGTTGGTATGATTAGTACACAGACCCAATCATGACTTTTCATCTTTTACCTGATGTGAAGTATTTATGAGAGGAGCCGCAGAAGGCTCCTCCCTCATTTGTGTCTCTTTGTTGGTATGCTTACTACAAAGCCAGAATAATCATTTTCATCCATTACCCTATGTTAAGTATTTCAGAGGGAAGCTGCAGAAAGCTCCTCCCTCATAGGCATCTATCTGTTGTTAGGGTTCCTACATAGCCAGAATCATCGTATTTCATCCATACCCTATGTGAAGCATTTCTGAGAGAAGCTACAGACAGCTCCATGTTCATTTGTGTCTCTTTGTTGGAAGGTTTACTACAGAGCGCGAATCATCACATTTCATCCATTATACTATGTGAAGTATTTCAAAGAGAAGCTGGAGAAAGCTGCCCCCTCATAGGCGTCTGTTTGTTGGTATGATTACTATGCAGATAGAATGATCACATTTCATCCATTACCTGATATGAAGTTTATCAGAGAAGCTACAGAAAACTCTTCCCTCATATTCGTTTCTTTGATTGGTTACTAGAAAGCCAGAATCATCACATTTTATCCATTACTGTATGTGATGTATTTCTGAGAAGAGCTTTAGAAAGCTCCTCACTCAGAGGCGTCTCTATGTTGATAACGTTACTACAAAGCCAGAATCATCGCATTTCATCCATTACACTATGGGAAGAATCTCAGAGAGAAGCTGCAGTGAGCTCCTCCCTCATGGGTGTCTATTTGTTGATAACTTTGCTACAAAACCTGAATCATCATATTTCATCCATTAGCTGATGTGATGTATAAAAGAGAAGCTACAGAAAGCTCTTCCCGCATTTGCATCTCATTGTTGGTATGATTACTACACAGACAGAATCATCACGTTTCATGCATTACCCTATGTGAAATATTTCTGAGAGAAGCTACAGAAAGTTCCTCCATCCTTTGCATGTCTTTGTTGGTATGGTTACTATGAAGCCAGAATCATCGCACTTCACCCTTTACCCTATATGCAGTATTTCTGAGAGAAGCTGAAGAAAGCTTTTCACTCATTTGCTTCTCTCTGTTGGTATGGTTACTACAAAGCCAGAATCATCGCGTCTCCTCCATTACCCTATGTGAAGTATTTCTGAAAGATGTTGCAGTAAGCTCTTCCTTCATAGGCATATCTTTGTTGGTAAGGTTATTACAAAGTCAGAATCATCGCATTTCGTCCATTACACTGTTGTTGTTGTGGTTGTTGTGGTCTTCCGTCCTGAGACTGGTTTGATGTACCTCTCCCTGCTACTCTATCATGTGCAAGCTTCTTCATCTCCCAGTACCTACTGCAACCTACATCCTTCTGAGTCTGCTTGGTGTATTTATCTCTTGGCCTCCCTCTACGATTTTTACCCTCCACACTTGCTTCCAATACTAAATTGGCGATCTCTTGATGCCTCAGAACATGTCCTACCAACCGATTCCTTCTTCTGGCCAAGTTGTGCCACAAACTTTTCTTCTCCCCAGATCTATTCAATATCTCCTCATTAGTTATATGATCTACATATCTAATCTTCAGCATTCTTCTTTAGCACCACATTTAGAAAGCTTGCATCCTCTTCTTGTTCAAACTAGTTATCGTCCATGTTTCACTTCCATACATAGCTGCACTCCATACAAATACTTTCAGAAATGACTTCCTGTCACTTAAATCTATACTCGATGTTAACAAATTTATCTTCTTCAGAAATGCCTTCCTTACCATTGCCAGTCTACATATTATATCCTCTCTACTTTGACCATCATCAGTTATTTTGCTTCCCAAATAGCAAAACTCATTTACTACTTTAAGTGTCTCATTTCCTAATCTAATTGCCTCAGCATCACCCAACTTAATTCGAGTACATTCCCTCATCCTCATTTTGCTTTTGTTGATGTTCATCTTATATACTCCATTCAAGACACTCTCCATTCTATTCAACTGCTCTTCCAAGTCCTTTGCTTTCTCTGACAGAATTACAATGTCATCGGCAAACCTCAAAGTTTTTATTTCTTCCTCATGGATTTTAATACCTACTCAGAATTTTTATTTTGTTTCCTTTACTGCCTGCTTAATATACAGATTGAATAACATCAGTTAGAGGCTACAACCCTGTCTCACTCCCTTCCCAACCACTGCTTCCCTTTTATGCCCCTCGACTCTTATGACTGCCATCAGGTTTCTGTACAAATCGCAAATAACCTTTCGCTCCCTGTATTTTACCCCTGCCACCTTTAGAATTTGAAAGAGAGTATTCCAATCAACATTGTCAAAAGCTTTCTCTAAGTCTACAAATGCGAGAAACATAGGTTTGCCTTTCCTTAATCTTTCTTCTAAGATAAGTCGTAAGGTCAGTATTGCCTCATGTGTTCCAGTATTTCTACAGAATCCAAACTGATCATCCCTGGGGTCAGCTTCTACTAGTTTTTCCATTCGTCTGTAAAGAAATCTTGTTAGTATTTTGCCGCTGTCGCTTATTAAAGTGATTGTTCGGTAATTTTCACATCTGTCAGCACCTGGTTTCTTTGGGATTGGAATTATTATATTCTTCTTGAAGTCTGAGGGTATTTCGCCTGTTTCATACATCTTGCTCACCAGATGGTAAGAGTTTTGTCAGGACTGGCTCTCCCAAGGCTGTCAGTAGTTCCAATGGAATGTTGTCTACTCTGGGGGCCTTGTTTGAACTCAGGTCTTTCAGTGCTCTGTCAAACTCTTCACGCAGTATCGTATCTCCCATTTCATCTTCATCTACATCCTCTTCCTTTTCCATAATATTGTCCTCAATTGCATCACCCTTGTATAGACCCTCTATATACTCATTCTACCTTTCTGCTTTCCCTTCTTTGCTTAGAACTGGGTTTCCATCTGAGCTCTTGATGTTCATACAAGTCGTTCTCTTATCTCCAAAAGTCTCTTTAATTTTCCTGTAGGCAATATCTATCTTACCCCTAGTGAGATAAGCTTCTACATCCTTACATTTGTCCTCTAGCCATCCCTGCTTAGCCATTTTGTACTTCCTGTCAATCTGATTGTTGAGACGTTTGATTTCCTTTTTGCCTGCTTCAGTTATTGCATTTTTATATTTTCTCCTTTCATCAATTAAATTCAATATTTCTTCTGTCACCCAAGGATTTCTAGCAGCCCTTGTATTTTTACCTACTTGATCCTCTGCTGCCTTCACTACTTAATCTCTCAAAGCTAGCCATTCTTCTCTACTGTATTTCTTTCCCCCACTCCTGTCAATTGTTCCCTTATGCTCTCCTTGAAACTCTGTACAACCTCTGGTTCTTTCAGTTTATCCAGGTCCCATCTCCATAAATTCGCACCTTGTTGCAGTTTCTTCAGTTTTAATCTACAGGTCATAACCAATAGATTGTGGTCAGAGTCCACCTCTGCCCCTGGAAATGTCTTACAATTTAAAACTTGATTCCTAAATCTCTGTCTTACCATTATATAATCTATCTGATACCTTTTAGTATCTCCAGGGTTCTTCCATGTATACAACCTTCTTTCATGATTCTTAAACCAAGTGTTAGCTATGATTAAGTTGAAGTCTGTGCAAAATTCTACCAAGCGGCTTCCTCTTTCATTTCTTAGCCCCAATCCATATCCACCTACTATGTTTCATTCTCTCCCTTTTCCTACACTCGAATTCCAGTCACCCATGACTATTAAATTTTCACCTCTCTTCACTATCTGAATAATTTCTTTTATCTCATCATACATTTCTTCAATTTAGTCATCATCTGCAGAGCTAGTTGGCCTATAAACTTGTACTACTGTAGTAGGTGTCGGATTCGTATCTATCTTGGCCACAATAATGCTATCACTATGCAGTTTGTAGTAGCTTACCCATATTTATATTTTCCTACTCATTATTAAACCTACTCCTGCATTACCTCTATTTGATTTTGTGTTTATAGCCCTGTAGTCACCTGACCAAAAGTCTTGTTCCTCCTGCCACCGAACTTCACCAATTTTCTAACCTACCTGCTAGATTAAGGGATCTGACATTCCATGATCCGATGCGTAAAACACCAGTTTTCTTTCTCCTGATAACGACATCCTCTTGAGTAGTCCCCGTCCGGAGATCCGAATGGGAGACTATTTTACCTCCGGAAAATTTTACCCAAGAGGATCCAATCATCATTTAATCATACAGTAAAGCTGCATGCCCTCAGGAAGTTTCCCCTTGCTTTCAGCCGTTCACAGTACAAGCACAGCAAGGCCGTTTTGGTTATTGTTACAAGGCCAGATCAGTCAATCATCCAGACTGTGCCCTTGCAGCTACTGAAAAGGCTGCAGCCCCTCTTCAGAAACCACACATTTGTCTGGCCTCTCAACAAATACCCCTTCGTTGTGGTTGCACCTACGGTATGGCTATCTGTATCACAGAGACACGCAAGCCTCCCCACGATTGGGAAGGTCCATTGTTCATGGGGTGTCCATTACACAATGTGAAGTATTTCTGAAAGAAGCTAAAGAAAGCTTTTCCCTCATTTGTGACTGTTTGTTGGTATGATTACTACAGAGGCCAGAATATTCGCATTTCATCTATTACCCCATGTGAAGTATTTCAGAGAGAAGCTGCAGGAAGCTCTCCCCTCATACGTGTACATTTGTTGGTAACGTTACTACAAAGCCAGGATCATCGCAATTCATCCATTACCTTATGTGAAGTAATTCTGAGAGAAGCTACAGAAAGCCCTTCCCTCATTTGCAATTTTTGTTTGTATGATTACTACACAGACAGCATCATCACATTTCATTTATTACCTGATGTGGTGTACATAAGAGAAGCTACAGAAAGCTCCTCCCTCATTTACATCTGTTTGTTGCTATGATTACTACACAGACAGAATCATCACATTTCATCCACTACCTGATGTGAGGTATTTAAAAGAAGCTACAGAAAGCTCGTCCCTCATTTCTGTTTCTTTGTTGGTGTGGTTACTAAAAAGCCAGAATCATCACATTTCATCCCTTACCCTATGTGAACTATTTCTGAGAGGAGCTGCAGAAAGCTCCTCCCTCAAAGATGTGTCGTTGTTGGTAAGGTTATTACAAAGTCAGAATCATCGCATTTTATCCATTACACTTCGTGAAGTATTTCTGAGAGGAGCTGCAGAATGCGCTTGCCTCATAGGTGTCTCTTTATTGGAGAAGTGACTACAAAGCCAGAATCATCACATTTGGTCCTTTACCCTATGTGAAATTTTTTAAGGGAAGCTACAGAAAGCTCCTCCCTCATTTGCCTCTCTCTGTTCTTCCGGTTACTACAAAGCCAGAATCAATGCATTCCATGCATTACCCTTTGTGAAGCATTTCTGTGAGAAACTGCAGAAGGCTCATCCCCCATTGGCGTCTGTTTGTTGGTATGGTTACTACAAAGCCAGATTCATCGCATTTCATCCATTACACTATGTGAAGTATTTCTGAGTAGAGCTACAGAAAGCTAATCTCTCATTTGCTTCTCTTTGTTAGTAAGGTTACTACAAAGCCAGAATCATTGCATTTTATCCATTACTTTATGTGAAGTATTTCTGAAAGAAGCTACACGGCATCTAAGTGTGAACCCATGTCTATGGTCCTCTGAGTCTTGTGGATGATTAGCAAGAGCTGGGTTTCACATGACCATCTTTTTCAAAACAAATGCTGATTCCTACAGAGTAGGTTTGTAGTCTCCAGAAAACTCATTATACTCTAACATAATTCGTGTTCCAAAGTTCTACAACTAATCAACATTAGAGATATAGGTCTATAGTTCTGCACATCTGTTCGAAGTCCCTTCTTGAAAATGGGGAAGACCATGCCGTTTTCCAATCCTTTGGAATGCTATGCTCTTCTAGAGACCTACGGTACACTGCTACAAGAAGGGGGCTAAGTTCCATCGCGTGCTCTATGTAAAATCTAACTGGTATCCCTTCAGGTCCAGTGGGCTTTCCTCTTTTGTGTGATTTTAATTTTTTCTCTATCACTCTGTCGTCTATTTTGGTATCTACCCTTTTGTCATCTGTGGTGTCAGGACATTTTGTTTTGATCCACCTATCGCTTTGACATAAGACCAAAATTTCTTAAATTTTCTGCCAAGTCAGTACATAGAACATTACTTTTGAATTCATTAAGTGCCTCTCACATAGCCCTCCTCACACTACATTTCACTTCGCATAATTTTTGTTTGTCTGCAAGGCTTTGGATATGTTTATGTTTGTTGTGAAGTTCCCTTTGCTTCCGCAGCAGTTTTGTAACTCGGTTGATGTACCATGGTGGCTCTTTTCCATCTCTTACGATCTTGCTTGGCACATACTCATCTAACGCATATTGTACGATGGTTTTGACCTTGTCCACTGATCCTCAACACTATCTGTACTTGAGACAAAACTTTTGTGTTGAGCTGTCAGGTACTCTGTAATCTGCTTTTTGTCAGTTTTGCTAAACAGAAAAATCTTCCTCCCTTTTTTAATTTTTCTATTTATGGCTGAAATCATCGATGCAGTAACTGCTTTATGATTGCTGATTCCCTGTTCTGGATTCACTGTTTCAAATAGTTCAGGTCTTTTTGTCACGAGAAGGTCTAATATGTTATCGCCACGAGTTGGTTCTCTGTTTAACTGCTCAAGGTATTTTTCAGATAAAGCACTTAAAAAAAAATTCACTGGATTCTTTGTCCTTGCCATCCGTTATGAACGTTTGAGTCTCCCAGTCTATATCTGGCAAATTAAAATCTCCACCATGAACTATAACATGGTGGAGAAATCTGCTCAAAATATTTTCCAAATTGCCCTTCAGGTGCTCAGCGACAACAGCTGCTGAGCCAGGAGGCCTATAGAGACATCCATAGGACTGTTGCTATACACAATATACATAAATGACCTTGTGGATGACATCGGAAGTTAACTGAGGCTTTTTGCAGATGATGCTGTGGTGTATTGAGAGGTTGCAACAACGGAAAATTGTACTGAAATGCAGGAGGATCTCCAGCGAATTGACGCATGGTGCAGGAAATGGCAATTCAGTCTCAATGTAGACAAGTGTAATGTGCTGTGAATTCACTGAAAGATAGATCCCTTATCATTTATCCACAAAATAGCAGGTCAGCAACTGGAAGCAGTTAATTCCATAAATTATCTGGGAGTACGCAGTAGGAGTGATTTAAAATGGAATGATCATATAAAGTTGATCGTCAGTAAAGCATATGCCAGACTGAGATACGTTGGAAGAATCCTAAGTAAATGCAATCCGAAAACAAAGGAAGAAGGTTACAGTACGCTTGTTCGCCCACTGCTTGAATACTGCTCAGCAGTGTGGGATCCGTACCAGATAGGGTTGATAGAAGAGATAGGGAAGATCCAACGGAGAGCAGCGCACTTCGTTACAGGATGATTTAGTAATCTTGAAAGGGTTACGGAGATGATAGACAATCTCCAGTGGAAGACTCTGCAGGAGAGACGCTCAGTACTCGGTATGGGCTTTTGTTAAAGTTTCGGGAACATACCTTTACCGAAGAGTCAAGCATTATATTGCTACTTCCTACATATACCTCGCAGAGAGACCATGAGTACAAAATCAGGGATTAGAGCAAAAACAGAAGCATACCGACAATACATCTTTCAATGAACAATACGAGACTGGAATAGAAGGGAGAACGGATAGAGGTACTCAGGGTACCCTCCAAAAACTTACAGTCAGGTGTCTTGCGGAGTATGGATGTAGATGTAGATGTAGATGTAGATGTAGATGTAGATGTAGATGTAGAAGCTGCAGAAAGCTCCTCCATCATTTGTGTCTCTTTGTTGGTATGATTACTACAAAGCCAGAATCATTGCATTTGATCCATTACCATATGTGAATTATTTCTGAAAGAAGCTGCAGAAAGCCCCTCCTGCAGCAGCATATCTATATTGGTATGATTACTACAAAGCAAGAATTATTGCATTTCATCCATTACCCTATGCGAATTATTTCTGAAAGGAGTTCCATACAGCTCCTGCTACATCAGTGTCTTTATGGTCGTATATTTAATACAAAGCTAGAATCATCCCATTTCATTCATCACGCTATGTGAATTATTTCTGAAAGAAGTTGCAGAAAGCTCCTCCCACAGCAGCGCCTCTCTGTTGGTATGATTACCACAAAGCCAGAATCAACGTATTTCATACATTATCCTATGTGAATTATTGCTGAAAGAAGATGCAGAAGGCTTCACTCACAGCACCACCTGTTTCTTGTTATGGTTACTACAAAGCTAGGAACATCGCATATCATCCATTACACTATGTGAATAATTTCTGAATGAAGCAGCAGAAAGTTCCTTCTGCAGTAGTGTCTCCTTGCTTGTATGATTCCTACAAAGCCAGAATCAATGCATTTAATCCATTAGCATATGTGATTTATTTTTGAAAGGACCTGCAAAAAGCTCCTCACATAGCAGCGTCTTTTTGTTCATATGATTACTACAAAGCCAGAATCATTCCATTTCATTCATTACCATATGTGTATTATTTCCGAAAAGAGGTGCAGAAATCTCCTTCCACAGTAGTTTCTCTTTTTTCATCAGATTACTACAAAGCCAGAATCATCAAATTTCATCCGCTACACTATGTGAATTATTTCTGAAAGGAGCTGCAGAAAAGCTCCTAGCACAGCAGCATCTTTTTGTTGATATGATTACTACAAAGCCACAATCACGCATTTCATCCATTACCCTATGCAAATTATTTCTGAAAGAAGCTGCAGTCCCTCCTCCAGCAGCAGTGTCTATTTGTTGGTATGATTACCACAAAGCCAGAATCATCGCATTTCATCCATTATCCTATGTGAATTATTTCTGAAAGAAGCTGCAGAAGGCTTCTCCCACCTCACCACCTCTCTGTTGTTATGATTACTACAAAGCTAGAATCATCCTATTTCATCTATTACCCTAAGTGAATTATTTCTGAACAATGCTGCTGAAATCTCCTCCTGCAGCAGCATCTCTTTGTTGCTATGATTACTACAATGCCAGAATCATCGCATTTCATCCATTACCCTATGTGAATTATTTCTCAAAGAAGTTACAGAAAGCGTCTCCCACAGCTGCATCTTTTTCTCCGTATGATTATTACAAAGCCAGAATCATCCAATTTCATCCATTACTGTATGTGGTTATTTTCTAAAAGAAGCTGCAGAAAGCTCCTCCCGCAGCAGCATCTCTTTTTTGGTATCATTACAACAAAGCCATAACCGTCACACTACATCCATAACCGTATCTGATCTATTTCTAAAAGAAGTTGCAGAAAGCTCCTCAGGCAGTAGTGTCACATTGTTCATATGATTACTGCAAAGTGAGAATCATCCCATTTCATCCATCATGCTATGTGAATTATTTCTGAAAGAAGTTGCAGAAATCACCTCCCACAGCACCGTGTCTTTGTTGGTATGATTACTACAAAGCCAGAATCATCTCATTTCATCCTTAAGACTATATGAATTATTTCTCACAGGCAGTGCCAAAAGAACCTCCCACTGCAGCGTCACATTGTTGGTATGATTACTCCAAAACCAGAATGAAAACATTTCATCCATTACACTACGTGCATTTTCTCTGAAAGAAGCTACAGAAAGCTCCACCCATATTTGCGTTACTTTGTTGGTGTCATTACTACAAGACCAGAATCATCAATTTTTATCTATTACCCTATGTGAATTACTTTTGAAAAAAGCTGCAAAATGTTCCACCCACAATGGCGTCACTCTGTTGGTATGATTAATACAAATCCTCAATTATCACATTTCATCTGTTACCCTATTTGAATTTTTTTCCGGAAGAAGCTGCAGAAAACGCCTCTCACATTTGCGTTGTTTTCTTGGTATGATTACTACAAAGTGAGAATCATTGCATTTCTTTGATTACCCTATGTGAATTATTTCTGAAAGGAGCTGCAGAAAGGTCCTGCCGCAATTGTGTCACTTTGTTGCTATGATTACAACAATGCCAGAATCATTTCATTTCATCCATTACCCTATGAGAATTATTTCTAAATGATGCTACAAAGAGATCCTCCCACACTTGCGTCACACTACAAAGCCAGAATCATTACATTTCATCAATTACACCATGCGAATTATTTCTGAAAGAAGCTGCAAAAAGCTCCTCCTACATTCGCATCACTTTGTTGGTATGATTACTACAAAGCCAGAGTCATTGAATTTCATGAATAACCCTATGCGAATTATTTCTGAATGAAGCTGCAGAAAGCTCCTCCCACATTTGCATCTCTTTGTTGGTATGATTACCACAAAGCCAGAATCATCGCATTTCATGCATTTCCATATGTGAATTTTTTTTTTTCAAGAGAATCAGCAGAACGCTCATACCACAGCAGCTTCACATTGTTGGTATGATTACATAAAAGCCAGAATCATTGCCTATTATCCATTACACTACCTGAAATATTTCTGAGAGGAGCTGCAGAAAGCTCCACTCACACTACTACACTTTGATCCTACAGTTACTACAAAGACAGAATCATCACATTTCATCCATTGCCCTATGAGTATTATTTCTGAAAGGAACTGCAGGGAGCTCCTACCACACTGCTATCACTTTCATGGTATAGTTACAACAAGGCCAGAATCTTCTGAGTTCATCCACTACCATACGTTAATTATTGCTGAAATGAATTGCTTGTAGCTCTGCTCACAGTACTGTAACTTTGTTAGTACAGTTTCTACAAGGCCACATTCATCGCATTTCATCCATAACCCTGTGGAAATTATTTCTGAAAGAAGCTGCAGAAAGATTCTCTCACATTACTATCACATTGTTGGTTCAGTTGTGATCTATTTCTGAAGGAAGCTGCAAAAGCACCTCTCTCAGTACTGTCACATTGTTTGAAATTTTACACAAAGCAATACTACTACTACTACTACTACGTGATCAGGCCCAGTAGACCACACACATCTACAAGTTACCTCCTCCACTGTATTCTGTCCAATGCTGCTATCTGCCATTCGTCCACATCAATTGACACTTGGATTAAATCTTCATGGGATCCACCACTCCAATGGTTCTTGGGTCTCCCTGGAAGTCTCTTTCCTGTAGGTGTGAAATCCAGGAGCTTCCGAGGCCATCTGTGATCCTCCATCCAAGCTACAATGTCGGCCCACTGCATTTGTTTGGCTTTGAGGGTACCTGCTATGTTGGGCCACTGGTATAGTTCCTCAAGCGCTTCATTGTATCTGATCCTCCATTCCCCAGTATCTGCATCCAGAACTGTACCAAAAATCTTCCGAAGCACTTTTCTCTCAAAAACAAGGAGCTTATGGAAGCCCTGTTTCCGGATACTCCATATCTCACAGCCATATAGAACAAGAGGCTGGATAAAGGTTTTGTACGGTTGAATCTTGAACTGTCTGGAGAGATATTTCTACCAAAGCAGTTGTGCTAGGCTGTGGAAAGATCGGTTTCCTGCTTGTATTCTGGCATTGATCTCTGCATCACATGACGAGTTCACAGTGGAAAGTGCCCCTAGGTATTTGAATTCTTGCACTCTCTTGTAGGAAAGGTCCACAACAAGCAACAAGCATTGCATTTTATCGATAACCCTATGAAGATTATATCTGAAAGAAGCTGACAAAAGCTCCTCTCAAATTACTATCCCTTTGTTGGTATAGTTACAAAAAAGCCACAATCATCGCATTTCATCTTTAACACTATGATAATTATTTCTGGAAGAAGCTCCAGAAAGCTCCTCTCACACTACAATCACTTTCACAGTTAGTTACTACAAAGCCACAGTCGTCTCATTTCAGCCATAACACTATGTGAATTATTTCTGGATGAAGCTGCAGAAAGCTCCTCTCACACTACAATCACTTTCTTGGTGTAGTTACCATAAAGCCAGAATCATCACATTTCATTCATAACACTATGTGAATTATTTCTGAAAGAATCTGCAGAAAGCTCACAATACTATCACCTTGTCGGTATAGTAACTACAAAGTCATATCCATCACATTTTATGCATAACCCTATGTGAATTATTTCTGAAAGACGCTGCACAAAGGTACTCTCACTGTAGAATCATTTTGTTGCTATAGCTACAACAAAACCACATACATGGCATCTCACCCATAACACTATGAGATTTATTTCTTAAAGAAGCTGCAGGAAGATTCCCTCACAATACTATCACTTTGTTGTTATAGTTACTGAAGACATACAACCATTGCATTTAATCCATAACCATATGTGTATTATTTCTGAAAGAAGGTGCAGCAAGCTCCTCTCACTCAAGTATCAATCTGTTGGTATAGCTATTACAAAGCCACAATCATAGCATTTCATCCATAAGCCTATGTGATTTATTCCTGAAAGAAGCCGCAGGAAGCTCCCCTCACAATACTATCACTTTTCCAGTATAATTACTAATGAGCCACAATCATCTCATTTCATTCGTAGTCCTATGTGAATTATTTCCAAAAGAAACTGTAAAAAGCTTTCCGACCAATACCACGAGTTTTGGTACAGTTACTAAAAAGCCACAATCATTGCATTTCATTCATAGTCCTATGTGAATTATTTCTGAAAGGAGCTTCAGAAAACTCCACTCACAATACTATCATCCTGTTGGTATAGTTACTACATAGCCACAATCATCACACTTCATCCAAAACCCTATGTGAATTATTTCTGAAAGAAGCTCCAGCAAGCTCCTCTCACTCTATTACACTGTGTTGGTATGGTTACTACAAAGCAACAGTCATCCCATTTCATCCATAATCCTAAGTGCTTTATGGGACATAAGCTGCATGAAGCCCCCTCACAATACAATCACTTTGTTGGTTTCCTGAATGAGATTTTCACTCTGCAGCGGAGTGTGCATTGATATGAAACTTCCTGGCAGATTAAAACTGTGTGCCCTACCGAGACTCGAACTCAGAAACTTTGTCTTTTGTGGGCAAGTGCTCTACCATCTGAGCTACCATAGCATGACTTACGCCCGGTCCTCACAGCTTTACTTCTGCCAGTATCTCGGCTCCTACCTTCCAAACTTTACAGATTTTCTCCTGTGAATCTTGCAGAATTAGCACTCCTGAAAGAAAGGATATTGCGGAGACATGGCTTAGCCACAGCCTGGGGGATGTTTCCAGAATGAGATTTTCACTCTGCAGTGTAGTGTGCACTGATATGAAACTTTCTAGCAGATTAAAACTGTTCTGGAAACATCCCCCAGGCTGTGGCTAAGCCATATCTCCACAGTATCCTTTCTTTCAGGAGTGCTAGTTCTGCAAGGTTCACAGGAGAGCTTCTGTAAAGTTTGGAAGATAGGAGACGAGATACTGGCAGAAGTAAAGCTGTGAGGACCTGTATCTTCATTAGGGTGATCCCCATATGCATCTGCTTCCCACTTACTTACTGTTTTTAGAGTGTCATATGCCTGTAACGCTATCAGGTGGCATCCGACATCACAGTGGGCAGTGGTCATAATGTTTTGGCTCCTCGGTGTATAGGGGATCTATACAAGGGAGATATAACTGAGGGCAACATCATACAAATAGTAGAAGAGACAGATGAAGGTAACAAGGGAGATATACTGTGAGAAGCATTTGACTGAGCACTGAACACTCACAGTGAAACAAGGAAACAAGTACCCAGGGGTAGACAACATTCTGTCAAAACTACCGATAGCATTGGGAGAGACAACAATGACAAAATTATTCCATTTGCTGTGCTAGATGTACGAAACAGGTGAAATATCCACAAATTTCACTAAGAATGTATTAATTTCACTTCCAAAGAAATAAGGTGCTGTGAGGTGTGAATATTCCCAAACTGTCAGTTTAGGAATTTGTCGTTGCAGAATACAAACACAAATTCTTATATAAAAGGACCAAAAAGCAGCAGATACTGACTTCATAGAAGATAACTTTGGATTCTGGAGAAATGTAGGACCACATGTGACAATACTGACCCTACAACTTATCTTAGAAGATGCATTAAGGAAAGGCAAACCTATGTTTCTACCATTTGTAGACTTAGAGAAAGCTTTTGACACTGTTGACTGGAATGCTCTTCTTCAAATTATGAAGCAGGGATGAAATACAGGGAGTGAAAGACTATTTAAAATTTTTACAGAACCAGATGGCAGCTATAACAGTTGAGGGGCATGAAAGGGAAGCAGTGGTTGGGGAGCAAGTGACACAGGGTTGTAGCCTATACGTGACGTTATTCAAACTTTATATTTGGCAACCAGTAAAAGAAACAAAAGAAAAGTTCAGAATAGGAATTAAAATACATGGAGAAGAAATAAAAAACTTTGAGGTTTGCTAACAACATTGTAATTCTGTCAGAGACAGCAAAGGACCTGCAAGAGCAGTTGCACGGAATGGACAGTTCTTGAAAGGAAGATATGATATGAACATAAACAAAAGCAAAAGAAGATAATGGAATGTAGTCAAATTAAATCAGGTGATGTGAGGGAATTAGATTAATGAATGAGACACTTAAAGATGATGATTTTTGCTATTTGGGCAGCAAAATCTCTAATGATGTTCAAGGTAGAGATGATATAAAATCTAGGCAGACAATGGAGAGGAAAGTGTTTCTGAAGAAGAGAAATTTTGGAGCATTAAATATAAACTTAGGTTGTAGAGTAATTGCACTTTATGCAAGACACCTTTGTAGCTTTGTTTTCAGTGAGACATTTTTCAGCACTTTTTTTTGCTATCTTCAGATAGTACAGAAAATGCTGAAACAGGTTTGTGTGAAAACACAGCTATGAACATGCCCGAAAAAAAAAGAGAGGGGAAATTTCTCTCTAATTTTCTTAGACACAGAAATAAAGAGAACTGCAATATTCACAACATGGAACTGCAATATTCACAACATGTTTATAGATTTAGGTGTTACAAAGATTTTTCTGGAAACATTTGTATTGATTGTTGTCATATACGAAGTGAAACATGGATATCAAACAGCTTAGACAGGATGAGAATAGAAGCTTCTGAAATGTGGTGCTACAGATGTATACTGAACATAAGGTGGGTGAATGGACTTGGAGAGAAAAGAAATTTCCTACACAAGCTGACTAAAAGAAAGGATTAGTGGACAGGATGCATTCTAAGATGTTAACGGATCACTAGTTTAGCACTGGAGAGAAGTGTGGAGCAGTGGCACCACTCCCGTATCGTATATTAAGATCCTCATAAGCCTTTTGGTAACTTTATTTTCAAAATTCTGATGATGAAGTTCATACTTTATGCAAAGTCTTACGAGTTAATAGGTATATTTTGAAGGAAAGATCACTTTCAAATTAAAGGGCTATTTTTCCTCTTTTCAGTAAACTTTACTATCTTAACAGATATTGAATATAATAGAGGGAAACATTCCACATGGTAAAAATATACATAAAAAACAAAGATGCTGTGACTCACCAAATGATAAAACACTGGTAGACAGACGTTGCTTCATCTATGGGTTGTGAAAGTTTGAAATTTGTGTGTGTGTTTGTGTATTTTTTATTGTGTCTATCTACCATCACTTTCTCATTTGGTAAGTCACAGCAACTTTCTTTGTTATATGCATTAACAGATATTGATAATTGTTAGTTTAACTTTATCCACATTTGTAGTGCCAGTTATGGACATATTGCTGTGAATTTCCAGGATCTGTTGATACACTTTTGATCATCTGATTTTTCTAATTTCTATTGACACCAGTACTAATGAGCAAGAGTCCTGAATTACAAATTACAGATTTTTCAGTAACTACATTTTAATATGCAAGATGGGTCCCATAATAATAATAATAAGCCCTTGATTTCCAATGCATAGGCATAAATTAGAATTGAACTTTTGAATAGACGCTGCTCATGCGAAGTAACATACTGCTACAAACAAAATATAATGACAATATCCACAGCCAAAAAAACTTAGCCTTCTGGCTCACAGGTTTTGTAAACAATAATAAATTAACATAATTCATTAATACTGTAGAACAAATCTGTTTACGGCCTACATTCACTCCACTTTCTTGATTCTGCTGTTAATCTTCTTCAGGTATGGCTTCAGTTTAACTAGGCTGCATTCTAGACCACTCTTGGGAACTATTTGTGTTGCCTCTCCATTCATTTAAGTCAGGCTGAGAGAACTTATTTTACAATTATGAGCAATAAATATCATTATGTGTGTGTTTCAGTTTTGTTTAGTAATATTTGTGTTTACAACAACCATTCTTTGCCGTGTTTTACTTAACTGTATGTGAAACAACTTTTGATCACTTCATCTGTATTGTGTGCACATTTACTTTCTGAAGAGATAATAAGTATTGTGCTCCACAGATGTCCATACTAAGTACCTGTCTGCATACATCATTAGAAACTGTAAGAGATCTGGTCATCCCCAACAGGATCTTAAAGACATGATTAAAGATTAGTGAGCTCATAATTTTGAACTTATAAAAGAAACTTCTGGCTATCCATTTTAAGTACGGAACTATCAACAGTAATTTCAGGTGCTGATCCTCTGAAACTGTACAGCTTCTGAACGGCTTGTATCACAACTATTGATGTGACATAACACCTATGGTATATTTTCTATTGTCATCTGGAATGAAGTTCCCATTCTATCCATTACAGGGTTTAACCTTACTTGAACCATCATCATGATGATGAACATCTCAATAATTTAGTGGGTTCTGAACCTGAAACATGAAATAGTAGAGGACTACAAATACGACAGTGGGAGCTCATCTTCAGTGCTGTGTGAAAGATCATGCACAAAAATCCTTGTGGGATAGTGTTGCTAACAACTATTGTTTTGATTTAGTTAACTTCAGTGCTAGTAAACAGTCACTATTGCTCAATAGATATTAAAACTGAAAATAAGTAAATTTTTTGAAATATGTAGAATCTGATCACAGATGAAAGAAAATAGAAATAATCTTAAATATATGTTCTTGATTATTAGCATTATTTTCAGAGAGAGATAACAGAAATAAGATTGAGCCCACAGTGTTTTAAATGTTTCAAAGCCAGAAGCTTCTTCAAGGAAATGCACCCAACTGTAGAGCTTTTCTTTGACGGTAGACAATGATAATCCCATTCCTTAATAGAAAGTTGATACCTTGCATATTGGCTGCATATTAATAATCATAACAAATCTTCATCAGAGCAAGGAAAACAAACACAAAAGCACACAAGCTCTGGCACCCAAGACCAGACTGCAAGCAGAAGCACATGGTGGGAGAAGCAAACAGGTGGTAGGGAAGGAGGAGAATGGGGCAGGGAGAGATAGTAGGGTAGGGGGACAGTTATGTGCTGCTTGTGGACGGTTACAGGGACAAAGTGGGGAGAGAGTACGGCAGCTAGTTGGAGTCAGGAGATTAGACAGATGTCAGCAGGGGGGTGGGAGGGCCATCAGAAAAGGAGGTAGCTATAAAAACTGTGGGTGCATTACTGGAATTGAGTTCTGGAATGGGAACAAGGAATGGTATAGTTTGGTGGTAGACAGTGACTAATGAAGGTTGAGGGTTACTTAAATGTAAGCTATACTGTAGGGAGAGTTCCCACTAGTGCAATTCAGAAAAGTTGGTGTTGGTGGGAAGAATCCAGAAGGCACAGGCTGTGAAGCAGTCACTGAAATGACAAATGTCATGCTGCGCAGCATGCTCAGCAATTGATTGGCCCAACTGTTTCTTCATAACAGGATTTTGGTTGTCATTCATGTGAACATACATTTTGTCAGTTGCCGTGTCAACATAAAATACAGCTCAGTGGTTGCAGCTTAGCTCTTGGATCACATGACTGGTTTCACAGGTAGCATTGTCTTTGATTGGGCAAGCGATAATTGTGAGTGGACTGGAGTAGGTGGTGGAGGGAGGATGTATGGGACAAGTCTTGCATCTATGTCTATTACAGGGGCATGAGCCATGAGGTAAAGGGCAGCAAGCAGGGGTTGTGTAGTAGTGATATTCTCTAGGTTCAGTGGTCAGTGGAATACTACTGTGGAAGGGATTAAAAGATAGTGCTTAATACATTCCCCATTCCAGGGTACTATGATATATATTTTTGGTTTGTAAATAAAGCTTCCTTTTCCTTCTGCTAGTTACTTTATTTATCCTATATGTGTTTCGCCTTCTGTTCTAAGGCATCATCAGTGGGATATATAATGATACAATTTTGTTAGTTTTAGATTATTAAACAGTTCACTTTGTAAAAAAAAGTAATTACTTATGATTTGCTAATTTGCTTATCCTCACATCTGGTCTGGAGGTCACACTACCACTTTTATCACTGCCATATAATCACATTTTTGTGTTCTCACCTTCCATACACCATTCAACATATTTCTTCCCTTTCTTTGGTCGACTATTGTTCCTTTGTCACTCAATACATTTATTTCGTCGTACACTGTTTTTCTCAACGTAAATATCGCAACTCTATTATTTGTTTCATCTTCTTTGAGAAATTTACCTATTTGTTGCAAATGTAACGAAGTGTATGTTCGAGACTAACTTCTATTTCTGATGTTTATACTGTGTGTGCGTATGATTGAGAGAGAGGGAGGGAGGGGGATAGAGCTGACGAGTTTTAATTTGGGTGGGGGGGGGGCAGTGGAAGGGGGAATACAAGCTATCAGTGAGTGGTTGAAAACTTTGGTGACAGCGACAGCTGATTTGACTTTTCCTTTCAATATTCAGTGGAGGGGCTCACGGATTTTTTGGATTCTATTATTATTATATTGGACTGTATTATTTTATTAATCCTTTTTGCAGATGGTATTCTATTATTTTAAATAATGAATGGCTTGGCATGTGTACTTGGTCATTCAACAGGATTTTCCCTTCTGCTTTGGTTTTCTGTATGTGGTAATTTTCTTGCATTATTAGGAGGTGTTGTTTTACTGTCGATTATAATTATTTTATGTCATTGTCTCTAGTGGTTGGTTTGTGGTCATTTTCTCTTAGGCATTCTGCAAATGTGATGTGGTTTGTCCCATATTTCCAAACTCTCATGTGTTTTTTTATCTGATATCAGATGTTCCCCTGTTTGCTCTATGTAACTGCCTTCACAAGTGTTACACTGTAGCTGATATATACCTGCTTTCTGGTATATGTCTCTGTTATTAGTCAGTTTTGGGGTGTATTTTTGCATAGAACTGTCTGTTGTGTCTGCTATGTTTATTCCTTGTCTCTTGAAAATGTTGGTGATTTGATAGGTGAGTTTGCGTTTGTATGTCATTGTGTACCATCTATTGTTTTCTTTCAACTTTTTCTGATTATCCTGTGCAGTTGTTATGGGACTACATGTTTGTGTTTGGTTCTGTTGTGTTGTTGTCTGTGGTTTGGAGCTTTCTGCTTTTATTTTACTTTTAATTTTGTTGTTAAGCTTGGTTACTGTGTTACTGTTGTAACCATTATTTTGTGCCTCCTGCATCATTATGTCCCATTCTTTTTGGTAGCCTTCTTTGGCAAGTGGTACTGTGTTGAGTCTATGGAGCATGTGTTGAAGTGCTGTTTGCTTTTGTGTGTGCGGGTGGTTAGAGGACTGAGGAATCATATTGTCTGTTGCTGTGGGTTTACGGTAAATTTCAAACATATGCTTATGGTTCTGTTTTTTTATTGTTATATCCAGGAAGTTAATTTGGTTGTTCTGTTCTCTTTCAATTGTGAATTTTATATTTTTATGGATCTTGCTGATGTCAGTATGTAGTTTTTCAATTTATCTTTGTGGTACATCTGTTAAGCAAAGGATGTCATCCATGTATCTGAACCACTATAATATGTTGTATTCTTTTGCTAATATTTTTGTGAAAATGATCTGTTAAATGTGGTTTACCAAAATATCTGCTAAGGCTTCTGAAACTGGGGACCCAATTGGTAATCCATCTTCTACTAAATAAAATTCATTACTGAATTTGAAGTAATTTTGTTGTGTTATGAGCTTTATTAGTGTGTATATTTCCTTAATCTGTTTATCAGGAAGGTGACTATAAGTTTTCAGGTACTTATCTATAATTTCTATTACTTCTGGTACTCCTGGCTGGTGTGACCAAGCCATTCTAGGCGCATCAGTCAGGAACTGCGCAGCCACTAAGGTTGCAATTTCGAATCCTGCCTCGGGCATGACTGTGTGTGTGTTGTCCTTAGGTTAGTTAGGTTTAAGTAGTTCTAAGATCTAAGGGACTGATGACTTCAGATGTTAAGTCCCATAGTGCTCAGAGCCATTTGAACCATTTCTGGTACTGGTATGTTGCAATACATGATTTCTATAACAAATGAAGGGAGGGTTATATCTTTTGTTCGTTGTATTTGCTGTGTAGTGTTTTTAATGGTTCTGTCTTCTTGTACTTTGAAATTTTCAGACAGAAATTTTAACATGTATCCTGCAAGCTCTGAAGTGGGGGGAGTTTCTGAAATCCAGTATTGGCCTCACAGAAGATTCGGTTTGTGGATTTTTGGTTGGCTTTGGAGAATCAGCGCAGTGGGACTGATCTATGACAACTTTCTTTTCTCTATGTTATCCAATATGATGTCAATATTTTTCAGAGTGTGTTTTTTTTTTTTTTTTTTTACTTTGTCTTTAATCTGAATGTCATGTCTGATTTTAAATTTGTAATGCTATTTTGTAAAATGAATTCTTGTGTTTTTTCAATGTATTGTTCTTTGTGTATCAGTAATATTGTGGTCTCCTTGTCTCCTTTTAAAATGTTGTTGTTGTTGTTGTTGTTGTTGTTGTGGTCTTCAGTCCTGAGACTGGTTTGATGCAGCTCTCCATGCTACTCTATCCTGTGAAAGCTTCTTCATCTCCCAGTACCTACTGCAACCTACATCCTTCTGAATCTGCTGAGTGTATTCTTCTCTTGGTCTCCCTCTATGATTTTTACCCTCCATGCTGCCCTCCAATACTACATTTGTGATCCCTTGATGCCTCAGAACATGTCCTACCAACCGATCCCTTCTTCTAGTCAAGTTGTGCCACAAATTTCTCTTCTCCCCAATCCTATTCAATACCTCCTCATTAGTTACGTGATCTACCCATCTAATCTTCAGCATTCTTCTCTAGCACCACATTTCGAAAGCTTCTATTCTCTTCTTGTCCAAACCAGTTATCATCCATGTTTCACTTCCATACATGGCTACACTTCATACAAATACTTTCAGGAAAGAGTTCCTGACACTTAAATCTATACTCGATGTTAACAAATTTCTCTTCCTTGCCATTGCTAGTCTACATTTTATATCCTCTCTACTTCAACCATCATCAGTTATTTTGCTCCCCAAATAGCAAAACTCATTTACTACTTTAAGTGTCTCATTTCCTAATCTAATTCCTTCAGGATCACCCGACTTTATTCGACTACATTCCTTTATCCTCATTTTGCTTTTGTTGATGTTCATCTTATATCCTCGTTTCAAGCCACTATCCATTCCATTCAACTGCTCTTCCAAGTCCTTTGCTGACTCTGACAGAATTACAATGTCATAGGAGTACCTCAAAGTTTTTATTTCTTCCCCGTGGATTTTAATACCTACTCTGAATTTTTCTTTTGTTTCCTTTACTTCTTGCTCAATATACAGATTGAATAACATCAGTGAGAGGCTACAACCCTGTCTCACTCCCTTCCCAACCACTGCTTCCCTTTTATGCCCCTCGACTCTTATGACTGCCATCTGGTTTCTGTACAAATTGCAAATAGCCTTTCGCTCCCTGTATTTTACCCCTGCCACCTTTAGAATTTGAAAGAGAGTATTCCAATCAACATAGTCAAAAGCTTTCTCTAAGTCTACAAATGCTAGAAACATAGGTTTGCCTTTCCTTAATCTTTCTTCTAAGATAAGTCGTAAGGTCAGTATTGCCTCATGTGTTCCAGTATTTCTATGGAATCCAAACTGATCTCCCAGAGGTCAGCTTCTACTAGTTTTTCCATTCGTCTGTAAAACATTCATGTTAGTATTTTGCAGCTGTCACTTATTAAACTGATTGTTTGGTAATTTTCTCATCTGTCAACACCTGCTTTCTTTGGGATTGGAATTATTATTTTAAAATGATAACATTTTGTTTTTGTAGTTTTCTCCTAATTTTTCCTAGTGTTGCAGATCTGAGTTTTTGTTGTTTTGTGTTGTTGCATTTTTATGCTGGTTATTATATTCTGGATTTCTTTTTTTACTAGTTCTCTAGTTAATCCAATGCTGACACTGCTATTTTCATTCCTATCATCCCTTGTCAAAACACTTTATGCTTCTATAATTAGATTTCATAAGTAACCTTCATCTATTTCTGAATTTAGATTGTATTTTCATCCTTTCTCCAACAGCTGTCTTTCTTTACTGTTTGGGTAGAATTTGTGTGTGTGAGTAAAGGTAATATGTTGTAACTGGAGTTTTTTGAGTTGGTTGATCTTTCTTCTATGAACTGTTTCTATTCTTTGTGCAGCAGTTTTTGTAAGCTTTTCGACCCTGTTGACCAGATGGGAGAAAACTTTCATATTATTTATGGTGTCTGCGAGTTGTAAATATGTCTTATACAACTAGTAATTTAACTCTTGTTTTTTAGAGTCTAGGGATTTTATCTCGTATTTTAACCATATTTTCTGAGCAGAATACATTGCTTTTTGGGTGGTGGTTGAACTGTTTTTAATTTTTACATTGAATATTTAGGTACCAGATTGTTACATTTGCATATGTTGAATTTTGTGTGTTGTATGGTTTTATGGATGTTCAGATGATTCTTCTGAATTTCTGGTATGGGCCATGTGGAAATGCCTGGCATGGCATGAATAACAAGTCTGTCTGTGTGGCCATCCTCTGCAGCAAGCATATAAAAATTTGTTTTGTAAATAAAGCTGCCTTGTCCTGCTGCTAGTTACTTTATTTATCCCATACACTTTTCACCTTCTCCTGTTCTAAGGTATCATCAGTGGGATTTATAACGATACAGTTGTGTTAGTTTCATATTATTAAACAGTTAAATTCACATTTTTTTTAAAAAGGGTAGCTACTTACATTTTGGTGATTTGCATTTTCTCACAACTGCCTATCATACAAGTTCATGGCCAGGGATAATGACATGTCCTGGGGTCCACTGATAAACCACGGACTGGCTCCCAAGCAGGCGACGTGGAAACTGCTTCTGGAGATAGGCATTCTCTGAAGCTCACCTACATTCTGTCTACACCATGGGGTTTTCTGGCTTTGGGAGATGGAATGGCATAACAGCACACATAACAAACTGCATGTCGTTAAGGAGGCTATGAATGTGTGGAAGTCTTCCAGGCAGGCCTCTCCCAGGGAATCAGTCATCCTCTGCCGGCTCTGCATTGACTATATGAGGCTAATGCATGGTTAACTACTCTGTTGCGAGAAGCCACCTAAGTGTCGCTGTGGCTTCCAAATGACAGTTGTTCACCTCTTGCTGGACTACTCACATTTAACCCCTCTGTGACAGACTTTCAACTTTCCCACCAACCTGCCTTCGGTGTTGGACACAATGACTCCACAGCAGCTTTAGTTTTACATTTTATCCGTGAGAGTGGGTTTTATACTTCTATATAGGGTTTAGTGTATCCTTTGACCCTCTGTGTCCTCCAGCCTAGTGCTTTACGGTTGAGTTTTTAATGTGTTGCAGAGTCACTGGCTTTCCCTCTCTATTCTCGTGCTTGCCAGCCACTGTAATCTGCTTTCATGTTTTACTCTCTTCTGTTGTTTCCTTGTCCTCTTTTGTTCCTTTTAGTGTTCATAGTGTGCCCTTCATTCTTATGGCTTTTCCTTTCTTTCTGTTTTGTGTTACACATTTAATCCATTTTATTCTCACTCTTGTGGCATTGCTTTTTAGGAACATTGGTGAGGCAGATGGTGTGATAGCTGTCCACATCAAGTGTGTTTTTACACAATCTCACCATAGCCGGTTGAAGATGATGATTATATGTCACTTGTAATCAGATGAGATATGTTTAATCACCTGGCTGTGGATGCGGTCAGGCCCAGGAACTGTGTCGGTGCAATGTGCAAGAGCACTGAAAAGCTTCCACTTTGTAAATGGGGCGTTATAGGATTCACCACAGCATGTAGTGCATTAGAGTACATTACCTTTCAGCCACCGTTCCAGTGTGCGAAACCTTGGGGGGTGATTATCCAATGCAGTGCCCGGCAAAGTGCCCGGAAATCGCATTTGTGTTGGTACATAACTCGCCATTTAAGGTAACACCAGGGACAGCCATTGAGGCTTGGTACCCAAAGAGACATTTGATCTTTTTCCAGACTTGGGAAGACATGTGGCCTCCAATGGTGGAGACTTATCTCTCCCAACACCACTCCTTCTGTTGCTCGATAAGGTAGCGAACACTGGCACAGAGCCATTTAAAGACTATGATGTGCTCCAGGGAAGGGTGCCACTTACGGGCTGTAAAGCTTGCAGACACTCTTCAATTGCCTGAACGATTTGCGGCGACCACCAAGTGACTGCCTTACTCCTTGGGCAACCTAAAGAGCGAGGGATTCCGTTTTCTGTGACATAAACAATTGTGCTAGTCATCTGCTCAACCATCACATCGATATTACAATGTAGGGGAGATTCAGCGATGACAGCTAAGGTGAAAGTTACCCAGTTAGCCTTGTTCAAAGCCCATCTGGGCAGGCATCTGTGTGCCTGATGCTGGGGCACTGCCAGGAAGATGGGGAAGTGCTCACTACCACACAGGTAGTCATGTCTTCTTCAGTGGATGGATGGGAGATGTTCTGGGCTGCAGATTGATACGTCAATGGCTGAGTAACTCCCATGAGCCACACTGAAACATGTGGCGGCCCCAGTATTTAAGAGTCAGAGGTCAAATTGCAACAGTATATTTCGACAACTCTGCCTCGCCCAGTAACTATGGTACCACCACACAAGGGGTTATGGGCATTAAAATCTTCCCAAAGAAGGAAAGGTTTAGGCAGTTTATCAATTAGTGCAGCTAATACATTCAGGGGTACTGCACCATCTAGATGAAGATATACATTTCAGACAGTTATTTCCTGCATCATCTTTATTCTGACAGCCACAGCTTCAAGAGAGTTTTGAAGGGGCACATGTTCACTACAGACTGAGTTTAGAACATAAACGCAAACTCCACCTGTCAATCGATTATAGTCACTGTGGTTGCTGTAATATGCCTTATAGTGACGGAGGGCAGGGAACCAGGTTTCCTGGAGGGCAATGCAGATGGCAGGTTTAAACCTCAACAGTTGCTGTAGCTCAGCAAGGCAGTGGATAAAACCACCACAGTTGCACTGGACGATGACATCGTGAGACTGGGAAGGCACGGAAAATTCAGTGAAGCACTGTATGGCTCACAGTCACCTGCTTCCACTGATTTATTGCCTGAATAGTCTATATCCATCATGTGAGAGGGTCTGGCAAGATCTACACTCCTGGAAATGGAAAAAAGAACACATTGACACCGGTGTGTCAGACCCACCATACTTGCTCCGGACACTGCGAGAGGGCTGTACAAGCAATGATCACACGCACGGCACAGCGGACACACCAGGAACCGCGGTGTTGGCCGTTGAATGGCGCTAGCTGCACAGCAGTTGTGCATCGCCGCCGTCAGTGTCAGCCAGTTTGCCGTGGCATACGGAGCTCCATCGCAGTCTTTAACACTGGTAGCATGCCGCGACAGCGTGGACGTGAACCGTATGTGCAGCTGACGGACTTTGAGCGAGGGCGTATAGTGGGCATGCGGGAGGCCGGGTGGACGTACCGCCGAATTGCTCAACACGTGGGGCGTGAGGTCTCCACAGTACATCGATGTTGTCGCCAGTGGTCGGCGGAAGGTGCACGTGCCCGTCGACCTGGGACCGGACCGCAGCAACGCACTGATGCACGCCAAGACTGTAGGATCCTACGCAGTGACGTAGGGGACCGCACCGCCACTTCCCAGCAAATTAGGGACACTGTTGCTCCTGGGGTATCGGCGAGGACCATTCGCAACCGTCTCCATGAAGCTGGGCTATGGTCCCGCACACCGTTAGGCCGTCTTCCGCTCACGCCCCAACATCGTGCATCCCGCCTCCAGTGGTGTCGCGACAGGCGTGAATGGAGGGACGAATGGAGATGTGTCGTCTTCAGCGATGAGAGTCGCTTCTGCCTTGGTGCCAATGATGGTCGTATGGTGTGTGTGCTCCTCAAGTAGGTGGTGCAGGATCAACAGGGATGGAAATGCTCTCCAACATCAAGCGGGCAGGTGAGTCTACCAGCTCTGAGAGGTGACCTGGGTTGGCAGAGCTCATGGTGTCAGAACTGTTGTAGTGGTGGTGTAAGACTATTTCATACACACAGGATGCAGGTGTTCAAATTTTCTCTTATCCTCAGTGTAGGTCATTCATTCCAGGGTCTTGTACTCCATGATTCTCCTTTCTTTCTGGAGAATCCTGAAGTCAGGTGAGCAAGGTGAATGGTGCTCTCTGCAGTTGACACAGGTGGAAGGCAGTGCACATGGAGTATTGGGATGTGATGGGCATCCAAAATCTTGGTTTGTGACACTGGAAGTAGTGCGGGAAAACATATTGCTGAACTTCCAGCACTTCAAGCACCGAGTTGGGGGGTGGATACAGGGCCTTACATCACACCAGTAACCATCACCTTGACCTTCTCGAACAATGTATCACCCTCAAAGGCCAATATGAAGGCACCGCTGGCAACCTCATTATCCTTCCGACCCCGGTGGACATGCTGGACGAAATTTACACCTCGTCACTCTAAATTGGCCAGCAGCTCAATTTCGGACTGCAAAAGAATGTCTCTATGAAATGTGATACCCTGGACCACATTTAGGCTCTTACTTGTTGTACTGTTGTGTGTTGAATTGTGATCGCTTAGAGACTGCTGGTGTTTCACCACCAGCAAGAGATGATGGACTGCGCTTCATCGTTTGTCATCCACCCTGATGCCGCCCACTCTGACCAGGGCCCCTCCCAACAGGCGCCACCTGATAGGATGGCCTTTGCTGGGAGTCCTGATGCCTCAGGAGGATGGGCATCTACCCCTTGGCATATGCAGGGAGTTAACAGTGCAGTCATCAGCAGCACAATGCCTGTGTGGTTATGGGTCTAAAGATCTTAATTCACGAAGAACACGATGGTCCTTTTAAGGCTCCCTTCTCCAGTTGGCTCATTCTTTTGGAAAAGTTTGAAGAATGGAAGTCAAACCCTACAGGGGGCCATCACATAAAGGCTGAAACATGTGAAACTCCTTTTAGTCACCTTGTACGACAGGCAGGAATACCCCGGACCTGCAGGGGAGAAGGAGAATATGATATGGTTGCTCCAGTCCTGATTGTGCTACCATGTCATGAGTGGAATGCTGCACCTTTGCGAGGTGGTGGGTGACTGGAGCAATAAGGCACGGGGATGTGTTGTTGTACAAAGCTGGGAAGGTAATAACAGTCTGTGAAGGCCTCAGTGAGATCCTCAGCATATTTTCAGAGGAACTGGTCATCACTACTGATGCAACAGTCATGGATGACTAGGCTGTATGGAAGGGACTTCTTGGTATAGAAAGTGTTGCAGCTGTGAAAGTGTTCTAGAAACTAGAACTGTGATCCAGACATTTTTATTAATTAGACTGTGCATCTTATGTGGTGAGAAAAAGTCAATAATTGTATCTCGGGACTTTATAATGTCAATATGTTGGTACACAGTGCAATTAAAATTCCGTTCCTTAACTTTCTATGTAGTTTCAACTTTTATTCTAATACACACATCAAAAAAGTTTTGCATAACCTCATTCCCTAGAGTTGGAGAGTAGAGAACCTGTACAGAAAATTGGAATAGAAATCAACATAAACAACATTTCTGCCCTTTTTATTGCTCATAAAAACCACACACTGCATGTTGTACCACTATACAGTGATACCTTCACAGGTAGGGGTCCAGATTTCTGTATACACTGGTACCACTAATACCCAATAGCACATCCACTTGCATTGATGCATGCCTGTATTTGTCATGGCATACCATCCACAAGTTCATCAAGGCACTGTTGGTCCAGATTGTCACAGTCCTCAACGGCGATTTGGCATAGATCCCCAAGAGTGGTTGGCAGGTCATGTTATCCGTAAACAGCCATTTTCAATAAATCCCAGACAAGTTTGATGGGTTCTGTCTGGAGAGCATGCTGGCCACTCTAGTTAAACAATATAATTATCCCGAAGGAAGTCATTCATGGGGGTATGAATTCTCGTCCACAACAATTAATGCCTCACGAATATGCTGCCGATATCATTGCGCTATTGGTTGGAGAATGGCATTCATGTATCATGCAGCCATTATGATGCCTTCCATGACCAGCAGCAACATACATCAGCCCCACATAATGAAACTACACCTGCTGTACAGTGTGTCTTAGGTGTTCAGCTTCACCGTGTTGCCTCTAAACACGTCTCCAACGATTGTGTGGTTGAAGGCATATATGATACTCATTAGTGAAGAGAATGTGATGCCAATCCTGAGTGGTCTGTTCAGCATGTTGTTGGACCCATCTGTAAGACACTGCATGTTGTCATGGTTGCAAAAATGAACCTCACCATGGATGTCAGGAGTGGAGCTGCCCATCATACAGCCTGTGGTGCACAGTTTGAGTCATAACACGACATCCTGTGGCTCCACAAAAAGCATTATTCTGGCATTGCTGTCAGGGTTCCTATGAGCCATAATCCATAGCTAGCAGTCATCCACTGCAGTTGTAGCCCTTGGGTGGCTTGAGTGAGGATTGTCATCAGGAGTTCCTGTATCTCTGTAGGTCCTCTATGTTTGAACATTATCACTTTGGTTCACTTCGAGATGCCTGGACACTTCCCCTGTGGAGAGACCTTCCTAGCACAAAGTAACTAAGTGGATGTGTTCAAACCACAGTATTGGCCATCTAGGCATGGCTGAACTTCAGACAACATGAGCTGTCTACCTCCTTCCAGGTGGAATGACTCGAACTTATTGGCTGTCGGAGCCCCTCCGTCTAATAGGTGCTGCTCATGCATGGTTGTTTACATCTTTGGGTAGGTTTAGTGACATCTCTTAACAGTCAAAGGGACTGTGTCTGTAATACAATATCCACAGTCAACATCTATCTTCAGGAGTTCTTGGAACTGGGATGATGCAAAACTTTTCCGGCATGTGTATAAATATCCCAGCTATGCTAACAAACTCTTCAAAAAGTTTCATAGACAATACATCTTCAAATCTAGAAACCTCAGATATAGAAGTAAGGAACATTGACCTAGGCTTATCTGACCACAATGCACTCATTACAGTTTTCACACTTCCCGTAAATACAACAATAGTACATCATAGGTACAAAAGAATTTTCTCCCCTGAAAACTGCCACCAGTTTACTACCACACTGACTGACCAATCCTCGGCATACGTATTGTCACAAACAAATACAAATGCCATGTTCTCTCTTTCCATGATAGATCTGGAAATGTGCTGTCTATAAAGATTCATGAAAGTCCACTCACATACACTTACAAAAACACACTGAGAAACTTCTACACTGAAGTGAAATTTTTTTCTGACACTAAAAAAGAAAAAAAAAGTATGAAACTGCAAATGTAAGTGTATAAAAAGGGTAATTAATGTAGCATACATATTACATAATTATAGATTGGTAAGGGAGTCAGACAATGAATCAAGCAGAACATGGTAAATAGTTAAAGAGAACTGGGAAAAGCAGTAAGGAACAGGAGACTATACTTATATCTGGAGATAACAATCAACTAAAAAAAGAAGCATTGCTCAATTACATTATTAACTACTTTCTAAGTGTACTTGAGAAACTAAGCATGAACTTTAACAAACAAAAGTAAAAAACAGCACCAAAGTAGGCATCAGTAGGAGAATAAGTTCCAAGTTCCACTAATGAATATGAAATGTGGAAGTAATTAATAGTCTGAGGCCAATAATGTCTGCAGAAATGGATAAAGTGCAAGTGTCACAAATAAAAAAGTTGCGCCACAAATTTTGTAGCCACAGGTACATACTGCCAATTTCTCATTCAGTGAAGGTGTGTTCACACAGAGGATGAAAATTTCTAAGGTTAGAACTCTGTTCAAAAATGGGTATTCATGCTAGGTAGAAAACTGCAGACGTATGTCCCTCCTTCAATCTCTTTCATAAATCTTTAGGAAGTTGATGAAAATCAGGATCATAAGCTATCTCGACACCTCCAATCTTCTGAATTGTAATCAACACAGCTTTCATACAGGTTATAACACAGGAGCCATACAAGCCTCATGAAGGAGCCAGAAGGAATTTCGACCATAACAAAAGTGTTGTAGCAATCAACCAAGATCTTATCAATGCCTTTGATACAGTAAACCACTAAATACTCCATGAGAAACAGGAAGCTATAGCATCAAAGATATTGGCAAGGAACTAACTTAATCCTATCTACAACATAGAACACAGGTTTTGGAACTCACAGGGTCTCAAAACAGGCAAAAAATAAAGTGGCTATCAGATGCTAAGAGGGTGGCAAAAGGTGTCCAGTAGGGTACTGTTCATGGCCCCACCTATAATTTCTGATCTATATAATTGACATTAAAAGCCCAAACAGTTTGTCAAAAATGATGTTATTTGCAGACCATACAATCATAATTTGGTGATGATGGAAAATCCTTATCTATTACTGCTGAGAAAGTTGTGAAATGCGTGCTGCAGCAGTTTCTTCCTAATAAGTTAACATTTAATTTAAATAAAATAAATTACCTACAGTACAGTAAAGGAAATGAGAAGTATATCCTCCAGTTTTTATTGAGTGCCCACGAAATAGAGAAAGTAAAGTTTACAGAATTATTGGGCATGCACACTGACCATGTCTTCAGCTGGAAAAGCCATTGTATTTACATATCCAAAAAACTCAATTCTGCATGTTTTGCACCGAGCATAATTTATGGAATTTGTTACAAACAATGTACAACGTTAGTGTATTTTGCTTATTTCCAGTCTGCTGTATCTTATAGAAGAATGTTCTGAGGTGTCAAAAAACCTCACTTGCAGATACTTTGAAATGACAGGAAAATGTCATTAAAATTATTAAATACAGCTCTCCACAAACACACTGCAAGCCCTTATTCATGCAGTTAATAATACTTACAGTACCATTGTTGTTCATATTCAAAAGTATGTCTGATAGAAGTACACACACAAGTAATTTACATATGAATTCAGATTTACAGAAGTACAACACACGTCAGTAAGAATCTGCATGTAGAAAGAGCTATAAAAACAAAAACTCAAAAGAGGTTGAGCCATTATGGAATAAAGCTGTATAACACACTGTCAATTTAGATCAAGGGAATTATGGATGACAAAAAATTTAAGTCAGAAATAAAACTTAAGTATTAAATTAATGTTTCTATATCATGGATGAGTATTTTGAATTCCTTGATGACTAATAACCACTTGCTTTCTTTTCATTGTCATTCAAACATGCTGTTCTGATTGTAAATATTAAATATTGTTTGTATATTCTTGTTTCTTGAAGTGCACTGCTTGTATGTCAGAATTGTTATAGGGCACATCTAATACCAATCCATTAGTCTATTATGAAATTTTTTAAACACATTGTATAATGTTAATTTCATATTAGTTATATTAACATCTAGAATTGTGATGTATGTATGCTGTATCTCATTATGACAATACCTACATCATGTTTGTGATGCAAAGGATACTATGGTGAACAGTAATTACTTACTTAAATCTGAACACACTTTTCTTTTTGTAAATAAAAAAGAAAAAACACAAACTAGTAAATGATCGGAAAGTAATTATATGTACAAATTAACTTGGAATGTCAATGTAAAATGACTTTCTCCACATCATTACAATCTGTCATGCAAAATTGTCCATGGAATGTGTAACTAACTAACTTTATAATGGGTCACTGATGAAGATGGAGTAGTTTCTTCTTTTATTTCTTTGATACACTAATAATAACACACAAATGGTAAAAACATTAAGCCGTTTTCAAGATTTTTAGTGTTGTTGTTGTTGTTGTTGTTGCGATCTTCAGTCCTGAGACTGGTTTGATGCAGCTCTCCATGCTACTCTATCCTGTGAAAGCTTCTTCATCTCCCAGTACATACTGTAGCCTACATCCTTCTGAATCTGTTTAGTGTATTAATCTCTAGGTCTCCCACTATGATTTTTACCATCCACACTGCCCTCCAATACTAAATTGGTGATCCCTTGATGCCTAAGTACATGTCCTACCAACTAATCCCTACTTCTAGTCAAGCTGTGCCACAAACTCCTCTTCTCTCCAATTCTATGCAATACCTCCCCATTAGTAATGTGATCTACCCATCTAATCTTCAGCATTCTTCTGTAGCACCAAATTTTGAAAGCTTCTATTCTCTTCTTGTCCAACTATTTATCATCCATGTTTCACTTCCATACATAGCTACACTCCATACAAATACTTTCAGAAACGACTCCCTGTATTCCAGCCAACATTGTCAAAAGCTTTTTCCAAGTCTAGAAATGCTATAAACACAGGTTTGCCTTTTCTTAATCTAGCTTCTAAGATAAGTCATAGGGTCAGTGTTGCTGCACGTGTTCCAATATTTCTACGGAATCCGAACTGATCTTCCCCGAGGTCAGCTTCTACCAGTTTTTCCATTCATCCGTAAAGAATTCTCGTTTATATTTGGCACCTGTGACTTATTGAACTTATAGTTCGGTACTTTTCACATCTGTCAACACCTGCTTTCTTTGGGATTGGAATTATTATATTCTTCTTGAAGTCTGAGGGTATTTCACCTGTCTCATACATTTTGCTCACCAGATGGTAGAGTTTTGTCAGGACTGGCTCTCCTAAGGCTGTCAGTAGTTCTAAAGGAATGTTGCCTACTCCCAGGGCCTTGTTTCAACTTAGGTCTTTCAGTGCTCTGTCAAACTCTTCGCGCAGCATCATATCTCCCACTTCATCTCAGCATTTTAAGTGTTATATAGGGACAAAATGGAAGAATCTGATGTCTTGGTTCAGTTACACGTAATATTATTTGAGTGTTTTATCTACCAATGGGAAAATGCTCCTCTCTAAACACAAATAAGTGTATATGCTCCTTTTTAAATAATTGACTGAAAAATCTGATTCTAGCTGCCTCATCCTACTTTACACAGCACCTTCCCAAAAATTTCCCAAAACTTTTGGTACACAAATATACTTGTTCTCTTCTCACTAATATGTCACTCATACCCCTCACAGCGGCTTGCCCATTCTCACTCACTCACTACTACTATTACTACTACTACCACTACTAGTAGTACTAGTAGTAGTAGTAGTAGTAGTATTTCCTCTTGCTGTCACTGTCTCTGCCTTGCTCTATCTTACTGCTACTATCTGTTTCACTCCTTCCTACTGCTGCTGTATCTTCTCACTGACACACTGTCTCTCTTCTTTTTTGCCATTGTCACAGACTCAGTGTTGCATAATCATTGGTTATCACCTACTTCCACATCCCAATTTTCTTCATTCCTCTCCAACCATGGAGAAAAGTTCGCATGGTGCCTGTTGTATTAAATTCCGATGCAATTTCTATCTTTCATCAACACTCTGAAGGTACACCGATTACATAATGCCTCCAGTTGTGCTTTGGAAACTACTATTAGTCTTCCAGGGAACGATCAAAGCGTAGACAGTTTGAGACATTACTCCCATGGAGAAAAGTCCCCATGTTGCCTGTTGTATTCAATGCTGATGCAATTTCTGTGTTCCATCAACACTCTGAATGTCCAAAGATTACTGAATGCCTCCAGATGTGCTTCGGAAACTACTACTGGTTTTCCAGGGAACGATCAAAGCGTAGACAGTTTGAGACATTACTCCCATAGAGAAAAATCTAGTGCCTGTTGTATTCAATCCCGATGCAATTTCTGTGTGTCATCAACACTCTGAAGGTCCAAAGATTGCAGAGTGCCTCCAGATGTGCTTCGGAAACTACTACTAGTCTTCCAGGGAACTATGTAAATCCAGACAGTTTGAGACTTTACTCCCACAGAGGAATATCCGCATGGTTCCTGTTGTATTCAATCCCGATGAACTATCTGTGTTTCATGAACACTGTGAAGGTCCACAGATTTCAGAATGCCTCCAGATGTGCTTCGGAAACTATTGCTGGTCTTTCAGTGAACGATCAAAGCGTGGAGAGTTTGAGACATTACTCCCATGGAGGAACATCCGCATGGTGCCTGTTGTATTCAATCCTGATGCACTTTCTTTGTTTCATGAACACTCTCAAGGTCCACAGATTTCAGAATGCCTCCAGATGTGCTTCGGAAAATACTACTGGTCCTCCAGGGAAATATCTAAGGGTAGACAGATTCAGACATTCCTCCCATATAGAAACGTCCGCATGGTGCCTGTTATATTCAATCCCTTATCAATTTCTGTGTTTCATCAAACCTCTGAAGGTCCAAAGGTTACTGAATGCCTCCAGATGTGGTTCGGAAACTACTACTGGTCTGCCAATGAACGATAAAAGCGTAGACAGTTTGAGACATTACTCACATGGAGAAAAGTCTGCATGGCGCCTGTTGCATTCAATCCCGAAGCAATTTATTTGTTTCATAAACACTCTGTAGGTCCGCAGATTACAGAATGCCTCCAGATGTGCTTCGGAAACTACTACTAGTCTTCCAGGGAACGATCAAAGCGTAGACAGTTTGAGACATTACTCCCATGGACAGAAGTAAGCATGGTGCCTGTTGTATTCAATCGCAATGCAATTGATGTGTTTCACCAACACTCTGAAGGTCCACAGATTACAGATTGCCTCCAGATGTGCTTCGGAAACTACTAATGGTCCTACAGGGAAATAACTAAGTGTAGACAGTTGGAGACATTACTCCCATGAAGAAACGTGCGTATGGAGGCTTTTCTATTCAATCCCGATGCAATTTCTGTGTTTCTTAAACACACTGAATGTCCACAGATTATAGAATACCTCCAGATTTGCTTGGGAAACTACTACTGGTCTTCAAGGGAACGAACTAAGCGTATACCGTTTGAGAAAATACTCCCATGGAGAAAAGTCCGCATGGTGAATGTTGTAATCCATCATGATGCAATTTAGGTGTTTCATCAACACTCAGATTGTCCACAGTTTACAGAATTCCTCAAAATGTGCTTCGGAAACTACTACTGGCCTTCCAGGGAAAGACCAAAGCGTAGACAGTTTAAGACATTACTCCCATGGAGAAAAGTCCGCATGGTGGCTGTTGTATTTAATCTCGATGCAATTTCAGTGTTTCATCAACACTCTGAAGGTCCAAAGATTACTGAATGCCTCCACATCTGCTTCGGAAACTACTATTAGTCTTCCAGGGGACGATCAAAGCGTAGACAGTTTGAGACATTACTTCCATGGAGAAAATTCCGCATGTTGAATGTTGTATACCATCTCGATGAAATTTCTGTGTTTCACCAACACTCTAAAGGTCCACAGATTACATAATGCCTCCAGATGTGCTTCGGAAAATACTACTGGTCCTCCAGGGAATGATCAAAGCGTAGACAGTTTGACACATTTCTCCCATGGAGAAAAGTTCACATGCTGCCTGTTGTATACAATCACGATGCAATTTCTCTGTTTCATCAACACTCTGAAGGTCCAAAGATTACAGAATGATACCAAATGTGATTCGGAAACTACTACTGGTCTTCCAGGGAACGATCAAAGCGTAGACAGTTTGAGACATTACTCCCATGGAGAAAACTCCGCATGGTGCATATTGAATTCAATCCCGATGCAATTTTTTGTTTCATCAACACTCTGAAAGTCCACAAATTACAGAATGCCTAAAGATGGGCTTCGGAAACTACTACTGGTCTATCAGGAATCGATCAAAGCGTAAACACTTTGAGACAATACTGCCATGGAGAAAAGTCCGCATGGTGGCTGTTGTATTCAATCGCGATGCAATTTCTGTGTTTCATCAACACTCTGAAGGTCCACAGATTACAAACTGCCTCCAGATGTGCTTCGGAAACTACAATTGGTATTCCAGGGAATGATCAAAGCGTTGACAGTTTAGGACATTTCTCCCATGGGGAAAAGTCCGCATGGTGAATGTTGTATTCCATCACGATGCAATTTCTTTGTTTCACCAACACTCTGAAGGTCCACTGATTACAGAATGCCTCCAGATGTACTTCGGAAACTACTAATGGTCTTCCTGGGAAAGATCAAAGCATAGACAGTTTGAGATATTACTCCCACGGAGAAAATTCCGCATGGTGAAGGTTGTACACCATTTCGATGCAATTTCTGTGTTTCACCAACACTCTGAAGGCCCACAGATTATAGAATGCCTCCGGATTTGCTTGGGCAACTACTACTTGTCTTCCAGGGAACGATCAAAGCATATGAAGTTTGAGACATGCCTCCCATGGAGAAAGGTCCGCATGGTCACTGTTGTATTCAATCCCGATGCAATTTCTGTGTTTCATCAACACTCTGAAGGTCCACAGATTACAGTATGCCTCCAGATGTAATTCAGAAATTGCTGCTGGTCTTCCTGGGAGCGATCAAAGTGTAGACAGTTTGAGACAATACTCCCATTGAGAAAAGTCCGCATGGTGCCCTTTGGATTCAATCCCGATGCAATTTCTGTGTTTCAACAACACTCTGGAGGTACAAAGATTACTTAATGCCCCCAGTTGTGCTTTGGAAACTACTAGTGGTCTTCCAGGGAACGATCAAAGCGTAGACAATTTCAGACACTACTCCCGTGGAGAAAAGTCCGCATGGTGCCTGTTGTATTCAATCCCGATGCAATTTCTGTGTTTCATCAACACTCTGAAGGTCCACAGATTACAGAATGCATCCAGATGGGCTTCCGAAAGTACTACTGGCCTCCCAGGTATCCATCAAAGCGTAGACAATTTCAGACACTCTTCCCATGGAGAAAAGTCCGCATGGTGCCTGTTGTATTCAATCCCGATGCAATTTCTGTGTTTCATCAACACTCTGAAGGTCCACAGATTACAGAATGCTTCCAGATGTGCTTCGGAAATTGCTACAGGTCTTCCTGGGAACGTTCAAAGCGTAGACAGTTTGAGACATTACTCCCATGGAGAAAAGTCCGCATGCTGCCTGTTGTATTCAATCCCGATGCAATTTCTGTGTTTTATCAACACTCTAAAGGTCCACAGATTACATAATGCCTCCAGATTTGCGTCGGAAACTACTACTGGTCTTCCAGGGAACGATCAAAACGTATACAGTTAGAGACATTACTCCCAAAGAGAAAACTCCGCATTGTGCCTGTTGTATTCAATCCCGATGCAATATCTGAGTTTCATCAACACTCTGAGGGACCAAACATTACTGAATGCCTCCAAATGTGCTTCGGAAACTACTACTGGTCTTCCAGGGAACGATCAAAGCGTAGACAGTTTGAGACATTACTCCCATGGAGAAAAGTCCGCAGGGTGAATATTGTATTCGATCACGATGCAATATCTATGTTGGATCAACACTCTGAGGTTCAACTGAGTACCGAATGACTCCAAATGTGTTTAGGAAACTACTCTGGCCTTCCAGGGAACGATCAAAGCATAAACAGTTAGAGACATTACTCCCATGGAGAAACGTCCGCATGGTGCCTGTTGTATTCAACGCCGACGCAATTTCTGTGTTTCATCAGCACTCTGAAGGTCCACAGATTACAAACTGCCTCCAGATGTGCTTGGTAAACTACTATTGGTCTGCCAGGGAACGATCAAAGCGTAGACTCTTTGAGACATTACTCCCATGGAGAAAAGTCCGCATGGTGCCTGTTCAATTCAGTCCCGATGCAATTTCTTGTTTCATCAACACTCCGAAAGTCCACAGTTTATAGAATGCCTCCAGATGGGCTTCGGAAACCACTACTGGTCTCCCAGGAATCGATCAAATCGTATACAGTTTGAGACATTACTCACATGGAGAAAGGTCCGCATGGTGCCTGTTGTATTTAATCCCGATGCATTATCTGTGTTTCATCAACACTCTGAAGGTATACAGGTTACATAATGCAGCCAGATGCGATTCGGAAACTACTATTGGTCAGCCATGGAACTATCAGAACATAGACATTTTGAGACTTTACTCCCATTGAGAAAAGTCCACATGGTGCCTGTTGTATTCCATCCCGATGCAATTTCTGTGTTTCATCAACACTCTGAAGGTCCAAAGATTACTGAATGCCTCTAGTTGTGCTTTTTAAACTACTACACGTCTTCCAGGGAACGATCAAACCGTACACAGTTTGAGACATTACTCAGATGAAGAAAAGTCCGCATGGTGCCTGTTGTATTCAATCCCGCTGCAATTTTTGTGTTTCATCATCACTCTGAAGGTCCACAGATTACAGAATGACTCCAGATGGGCTTCGGAAACCACTACTGGTCTTCCAGGGAACAATCAAAGCGTAGACAGTTTGAGAAATTACTCCCATTGAGAAAAGTCAGCATGGTGCCTGTTGTATTCAATCCCGATGCTTATTCTGTGTTTCATCAACACTCTGCAGGTCCAAAGATTACTGAATGCTTCCAGTTGTGCTTTGTAAACTACTACAGGTCTTGCAGGGAACGATCAAAGCATAGACAGTTAGAGACAATACTCCCAATAAAGAAAATTCCGCATGGTGCCTGTTGTATTCAATCTCGATGCAATTTCTGTGTTTCATCAACACTCTGAAGGTCCACAGATTACAAACTGCCTCCAGATGTGCTTCGTAAACTACTATTGGTCTGCCAGGGAACGGTCAAAGCGTAGACTCTTTGAGACATTACTCCCATGGAGAAAAGTCCGCATGGTGCCTGTTGAATTCAATCCCGATGCAATTTTTGTTTCATCAACACTCCGAAAGTCCACAGATTATAGAATGCCTCCAGATTGGCTTCGGAAACCACTACTGGTCTCCCAGGAATCGATCAAATCGCAGACACTTTGAGACATTACTCCCATGGTGAAACGTCCGCATGGTGCCTGTTGTATTCAATCAAGACGCAATTTTTGTGTTTCATCAACACTCTGAAGGTCCAAAGATTAGAGAATGCCTCCAGATGGGTTTCGGAAACCACTACTGGTCTCCCATGAATCGATCAAAGCGTAGAAAGTTTGAGACATTACTCCCATGGAGAAAAGTCCGCATGGTGCCTGTTGTATTCAATCTCGATGCAATTTCTGTGTTTCATCAACACTCTGAAGGTATACAGGTTACGTAATGCATCCAGATGAGATTCGGAAACTACTATTGGTCAGCCATGGAACGATCAGAACATAGACATTTTGAGACTTTACTCCCATTGAGAAAAGTCCATATGGTGCCTGTTGTATTCCATCCCGATGCAATTTCTGTGTTTCATCAACACTCTGAGTGTCCAAAGATTACTGAATGCCTCTAGTTGTGCTTTGTAAACTACTACACGTCTTCCAGGGAACGATCAAAGCGTAGACAGTTCGAGACATTACTCCCATGGAGAAAAGTCCGCAGGGTGAATATTGTATTCGATCACGATGTAATTTCTGTGTTGGATCAACACTCTGAGGGTCAACTAAGTACAGAATGACTCCAAATGAGTTTCGGAAACTCTACTGGTCTTCCAGGGAACGATCAAACCGTAAACAGTTAGAGACATTACTCCCAGGGAGAAACGTCCGCATGTTGCCAGTTGTATTCAACCCAGACGCAATTTTTGTGTTTCATCAACACTCTGAAGGTCCACAGATTACAAACTTATACCAGATGTGCTTCGTAAACTACTATTGGTCTGCCAGGAAACGATCAAAGCGTAGACTGTTTGAGACATTACACCCATGGAGAAAGGTCCGCATTGTGCCTGTTGTATTCAATTTCGATGCAATTTCTGTGTTTCATCAACACTCTGAAGATCCACAGATTACAAATTGCCTCCAGATGTGCTTCGTAAACTACTATTGGTCTGCCAAGGAACGATCAAACTGTAGACAGTTTGAGACATTACTCCCAAAGATAAGCCGCATGGTGCCTGTTGTATTCAATCCCAATGCAATTTCTATGTTTCATCAACACTCTGAGGGTCCACAGATTACAAACAGCCTCCAGATATGCTTGGGAAACTACTATTGTTCTTCCAGGAAACGATCAAAGCAGATATGCTTCGGAAACTACTACTGGTCTTCCAGGGAACGATAAAAGCGTAGACAGTTTGAGACCTTACTCCCATAGAAAAAAGTTCGCATGGTGAATGCTGTATTCAATCACGATGCAATTTCTGTGTTTCACCTTCACTCTTAAGGTCCACAGATTATAGAATGCCTCCAGATTTGCTTCGGAAACTACTACTGGTCTTCCAGGGAACGATCATTGCGTAGGCAGTTTGAGACGTGACTCCCATTGAGAAAAGTCCGCATGGTGCCTGTTGTATTCAATCCCGACACAATCTTTGTGTTTCATCAGCACTCTGAAGGTCCAAAGATTACAGAATGCCTCCAGATGGGCTTCGGAAACCATTACTGGTCTCCCAGGAATCGATCAAATCGTAGACAGTTTGAGATATTACTCACATGGAGAAACGTCCGCATGGTGACTATTGTATTCAAACCCGATGCAATTTTTGTATTTCATCAACACTCTGAAGGTCCAAAGATTACGAATGCCTCCAGATGGGCTTCGGAAAACACTACTGGTCTCCCAGGAATCGATCAAAGCGTAGAAAGTTTGAGACATTACTCCCATGAAGATAAGCCGCATGGTGCCTCTTGTATTCAATCCCGATGCAATTTTAATATTTCAACAACACTCTGAAGGGAAGGTCCACAGATTACAGAGTTCCTGCAGATGTGCTTCGGAATCTGCTACTGGTCTTCCAGGGAACGATCAAAGCGTAGACAGTTTGAGACATTAGTCCTATGGAGAAAATTTTGCATGGTGCCTGTTGTATTCAATCTCGATACAATTTCTGTGATCCATCAACACTCTGAAGGTCCACAATTACAAACTGCCTCCAGATGTGCTTCAGGAACCGCTACTGGTCTCCAAGGAATCGATCAAAGTGTAGACAGTTTGAGACATTACTCCCAAGGAGAAAAGTCCGCACGGTGAATGTTGTATTCCATCTCGGTGCAACTTCTGTGTTTCATCAACACTCTGAAGGTCCACAGATTACAAACTGCCTCCAGATGTGCTTCGGAAACTACTATTGGTCTGCCAGGGAACGATCAAAGCGTGGAGAGTTTGAGACATTACTTCCATGGGGAAAAGTCCGCATGGTGCCTGTTGTATTCAATCGCGATGCAATTTCTGTGTTTTCATCGACACCCTTCTTTGGTGAATTTGGACATGAGATAGGAACTTAAGATTTTGCATGAAAGGAGGACTATTAGCCGCGTTGCACGGCAGATTGTGAAAAGTGTTCATATGTAGTAAAATCCAGAGAAATCCGTCCGTATTCGTCATTTAATATCGAAACGACTTAAAACCAGATCGTCACATTGTCCGCTCTTCTTTCTGAAACGGTTACATTTATCGTCTGCAATGCTATGTCACGTGCTACGGTATGCGGAGACTCTAGAAGCACCACAGTAGAACACAGAAGAAGCTTCTAAGTAGATCTAATAGCCAGTAAGAAGCAGTACAATTCGAGTTTTAGTTATCGATTATTGACTTTTTACCCTTCTTTGGTGCTTTTGTACATGAGCTAGGACCTTAACATTTTGCATGAAAGGAGGACTAGCAGCTGCGTTGCACGGGAAAATGTGAAAAGTGTTGATATGTACTAAAAACCTGAGAAATCCGTGCGTTCTCGTCATTTGTTATCGAATAGACTTAAAGCCAGATCGCCACATTGGCCGCAATTCTCTTTGAAACGGTTACATTTATTGTCTGAAAAGCTATGTCGCGTGCTGCGGTATGCGAAGACACTAAAAGCACCGTAGGAGAACACAGAAGAAGCTTCTAAGTTGATGTAATAGCCAGCAAGAAGCAGTACTACTCAAGTTTTAGTAATCGATTATAGACTTTTTAGCAGGCTTTGTTGCCTTGGACATGAGCTAAGACCTTAAGATATTGCATGAAAGGAGGACTAGCAGCCGCGTTGCACGGAAGAATGGAAAGGTGTTCATATGTAGAAAAACCTGAGAAACCCGTCCGTTTCCGTCATTTGTTATCGAATCGACATAAAGGGATCGTCACATTGGCCGCTATTCTCTCTGAAACGGTTACATTAATCGTCTGCAAAGCTATGTCGCGTGCTGCGGTATGCATAGACACTAAAAGCACCATAGGAGAACACAGAAGAAGCTTGTAAGTTGATGTAATAGGCAGTAAGAAGCAGTGCAATTCAAGTTTTAGTTATCGATTATTGACTTTTTACCCTTCTTTGGTGCCTTAGACATGAGCTAGGACTTTACGATTTTGCATGAAAGGAGGACTAGCGGCTGCGTTGCACGGGAGAATGTGAAAAGTGTTCATATGTAGTAAAAACCTGAAAAATCCGTCCGTTTTCCTCCTTTGTTATCGAATCGACGTAAAGACAGATCTTCACATTGACCGTTCTTCTCTCTGAAACGGTTACATTTATAGTCTGCAAAGCTATGTCGCGTTCAGCGGTATGCGGAGACACTAAAAGCGTCATAGTAGATCAAAGAAGAAACTTCTAAGTTGATGTAATAGCCAGTAAGAAGCAGTAAAATTCAAGTTTTAGCTATCGATTATTGACTTATTAGCCGGCTTTGGTGCCTTGGACATGAGATAGGACCTTAAGATTTTGAATGAAAGGAGGACTAGCAGACGCGTTGCACGGGAGAATGTGAAAAGTGTTCATATGTAGTAAAAACCTAAGAAATCCGTCAGTTTTCCTCATTTATTATCGAATACACTTAAAGCCAGATCGTCACATTCACCGCTATTCTCTCTCAAACAGTTACATTTATCGTCTGCAAAGTTATGTCGCGTGCTAAGGTATGCGGAGACGCTATATGCACCATAGTAGAACACAGCAGAAGCTTCCAAGTTGATGTAAAAGCAAGTAAGAAGCAGTAGAATTCAAGTTTTAGTTATCGATTATTGACTTTTTAGCCGGCTTTGGTGCCTTGGACATGAGCTAGGACCTTAAGATTTTGCATGAAAGGAGGACTAGCAGATGCGTTGCACGGAAGAATGTGAAAGGTGTTCATATGTAGAAAAACCTGAGAAACCCGTCCGTTTCCGTCATTTGTTATCGAATCGACATAAAGGGATCGTCACATTGGCCGCTATTCTCTCTGAAACGGTTACATTAATCGTCTGCAAAGCTATGTCACGTGCTGCGGTATGCATAGACACTAAAAGCACCATAGGAGAACACAGAAGAAGCTTGTAAGTTGACGTAATAGGCAGTAAGAAGCAGTGCAATTCAAGTTTTAGTTATCGATTATTGACTTTTTACCCTTCTTTGGTGCCTTAGACATGAGCTAGGACTTTACGATTTTGCATGAAAGACGGACTAGCGGCTGCGTTGCACGGGAGAATGTGAAAAGTGTTCATATGTAGTAAAAACCTGAGAAATCCGCCCCCTTTCGTCATTTGTTATCGAATCGACTTAAAGCCAGATCGCCACAGTGGCTGCAATTCTCTTTGAAACGGTTACATTTATTGTCTGAAAAGCTATGTCGCGTGCTGCGGTATAGTAGTATATTAGCGTTTAACGTCCCGTCGACAGCGAGGTCATTAGAGATGGAGCGCAAGCTCGGGCGAGGGAAGGATGGGGAAGGAAATCGACCGTGCCCTTTCAAAGGAACCATCCCGGCATTTGCCTGAAGCGATTTAGGGAAATCACGGAAATCCTAAATCAGGATGTCCGGAGACGGGATTGAACCGTCGTCCTCCCGAATGCGAGTCCAGTGTGCTAACCACTGCGCCACCTCGCTCGGTAGCTGCGGTATGCGAAGACGCTAAAAGCACCATAGGAGAACACAGAAGAAGCCCCTAAGTTGATATAATAGCCAGTAAGAAGCAGTACAATTCAAGTTTTAGTTATCGATTATTGACTTCTTAGCCTTACTTGGTTCCTTGGACATGAGCTAGGACCTTAAGATTTTGCATGAATGGCGGACTAGCAGCCGCGTTGCACGGGAGAATGTGAACTGTGTTCATATGTAGTAAAAACAGAAGAAATCCGTCCGTTTTCGTCATTCGTTATCGAATCGACTCAAAGCCATATCGTCATATTGGCCGCTCTTCTCTCTCGAACGGTTACATTTATCGTCTGCAAAGCTATGTCGCGTGCTGCGGTATGCGGAGACACTAAATGCACCATAGTAGTTGATGTAATTGCCAGTAAGAAGCAGTACAATTCAAGTTTTAGTTAGCGATTATTGACTTTTTAGCCGGCTTTGGTGGCTTGGACATGAGCTAGGACCTTAAGATTTTGCATGAAAGGAGGACTAGCAGACGCGTTGCACGGGAGAATGTGAAAAATGTTCATATGTAGTAAAAACCTAAGAAATCCGTCCGTTTTCCTCATTTATTATCGAATAGACTTAAAGCCAGATCGTCACATTGACCGCTATTCTCTCTCAAACAGTTACATTTATCGTCTGCAAAGTTATGTCGCGTGCTACGGTATGCGGAGACACTAAAAGCACCACAGTAGTTGATGTAATAGCCTGTAAGAAGCAGTACAATTCATGTTTTAGTTATCGATTATTGACTTTTTAGCCTTCCTTGTTGCCTTGGACATGAGCTAGGACCTTAAGATTTTGCGTGAAAAGAGTACTAGCAGCCGCGTTGCACGGGAGAATGTGAAGAGTGTTCATATGTAGTAAAAACCTGAGAAATCCGTCCGTTTTCGGCATTCGTTATCGAATAGACTTAAAGAATGATCGTCACATTGGACGCCGCTCTTCTCTCTGGAACAGTTACATTTATCGTCTGCAAAGCTATGTCGCGTGCTGCGGTATGCGGAGACACCAAAAGCACCATAGTAGGACACAGAACAAGCTTCTAAGTTGATGTAATAGCCAGTAAGAAGCAGTACAATTCAAGTTTTAGCTATCGATTATTGACTTTTTACCCTTCTTTGGTGCCTTGGACATGAGCTAGGAACTTAGGATTTTGCATGAGAGGAGGACTAGCAGCCGCGTTGCACGAGAGAATGTCAAAACTGGTCATATGTAGTAAAAACCTGAAAAATCCGTCCGTTTTCCTCCTTTGTTATCGAATCGACGTAAAGCCAGATCTTCACATTGACCGTTCTTCTCTCTGAAACGGTTACATTTATAGTCTGCAAAGCTATGTCGCGTTCTGCGGTATTCGGAGACACTAAAAGCGTCATAGTAGATCAAAGAAGAAACTTCTAAGTTGATGTAATAGCCAGTAAGAAGCAGTAAAATTCAAGTTTTAGCTATCGATTATTGACTTATTAGCCGGCTTTGGTGCCTTGGACATGAGATAGGAGCTTAAGATTTTGAATGAAAGGAGGACTAGCAGACGCGTTGCACGGGAGAATGTGAAAAGTGTTCATATGTAGTAAAAACCTAAGAAATCCGTCCGTTTTCCTCATTTATTATCGAATACACTTAAAGCCAGATCGTCACATTCACCGCTATTCTCTCTCAAACAGTTACATTTATCGTCTGCAAAGTTATGTCGCGTGCTAAGGTATGCGGAGACGCTATATGCACCATAGTAGAACACAGCAGAAGCTTCCAAGTTGATGTAAAAGCAAGTAAGAAGCAGTAGAATTCAAGTTTTAGTTATCGATTATTGACTTTTTAGCCGGCTTTGGTGCCTTGGACATGAGCTAGGACCTTAAGATTTTGCATGAAAGGAGGACTAGCAGATGCGTTGCACGGAAGAATGTGAAAGGTGTTCATATGTAGAAAAACCTGAGAAACCCGTCCGTTTCCGTCATTTGTTATCGAATCGACATAAAGGGATCGTCACATTGGCCGCTATTCTCTCTGAAACGGTTACATTAATCGTCTGCAAAGCTATGTCACGTGCTGCGGTATGCATAGACACTAAAAGTACCATAGGAGAACACAGAAGAAGCTTGTAAGTTGATGTAATAGGCAGTAAGAAGCAGTGCAATTCAAGTTTTACTTATCGATTATTGACTTTTTATCCTTCTTTGGTGCCTTAGACATGAGCTAGGACCTTACGATTTTGCATGAAAGGAGGACTAGCGGCTGCGTTGCACGGGAGAATGTGAAAAGTGTTCATATGTAGTAAAAACCTGAGAAATCCGCCCCCTTTCGTCATTTGTTATCGAATCGACTTAAAGCCAGATCGCCACATTGGCTGCAATTCTCTTTGAAACGGTTACATTTATTGTCTGAAAAGCTATGTCGCGTGCTGCGGTATAGTAGTATATTAGCGTTTAACGTCCCGTCGACAGCGAGGTCATTAGAGATGGAGCGCAAGCTCGGGCGAGGGAAGGATGGGGAAGGAAATCGACCGTGCCCTTTCAAAGGAACCATCCCGGCATTTGCCTGAAGCGATTTAGGGAAATCACGGAAATCCTAAATCAGGATGGCCGGAGACGGGATTGAACCGTCGTCCTCACGAATGCGAGTCCAGTGTGCTAACCACTGCGCCACCTCGCTCGGTAGCTGCAGTATGCGAAGACGCTAAAAGCACCATAGGAGAACACAGAAGAAGCCCCTAAGTTGATATAATAGCCAGTAAGAAGCAGTACAATTCAAGTTTTAGTTATCGATTATTGACTTTTTATCCTTCTTTGGTGACTTGGATATGAGCTAGGACCTTAAGATTTCACATGAAAGGAGGATTAGCAGGTGCGTAGCACTGGAGAATGTAAAAAGTGTTCATATGTAGAAAAAACCTCAGAAACCCGTCCGTTCTCGTCATTTGTTCTCGAATCGAGTAAAAGTTAGATCGCCACATTGGCCGCTATTCTCTCTGAAACGGCTACATTCATCGTCTGCAAATCTATGTCGCGTGCTGCGGTATGCGGAGACACTAAAAGCACCATAGTAGAACACAGATGAACCTTCTAAGTTGATGTAATAGCCAGTAAGAAGCAGTACAATTCAAGTTTTAGTTATCGATTATTCACTTTTTACCCGTCTTTTTGGCCTTGGACATGAGCTAGATTCTTATGATTTTGATAAAAAAAATGAGGACTAGCAGCCGCGTTGCACGGGAGAATGAGAAAAGTGTTCATATGTAGTAAAAACATGAGAAATCCGTCCGTTTCCGTCATTTGTCATCGAATCGACGTAAAGCCAGATCGTCACAAAGACCGCTATTCTCTCTGAAACAGTTACATTTATCGCCTGAAAGCTATGTCCCGTGCTGCGGTATGCGGAGACACTAAAAGCACCATAGTATAACACAGAAGAAACTTCTAAGTTGATGTAAAAGCCAGCAAGAAGCAGTACAATTCAAGTTTTAGTTATCGGTTTTTTGACTTCTTAGCCTTACTTGGTTCCTTGGACATGAGCTAGGACCTTAAGATTTTGCATGAATGGCGGACTAGCAGCCGCGTTGCACGGGAGAATGTGAACTGTGTTCATATGTAGTAAAAACAGAAGAAATCCGTCCGCATTCGTCATTCGTTATCGAATCGACTCAAAGCCATATCGTCATATTGGCCGCTCTTCTCTCTCGAACGGTTACATTTATCGTCTGCAAAGCTATGTCGCGTGCTGCGGTATGCGGAGACACTAAATGCACCATAGTAGTTGATGTAATTGCCAGTAAGAAGCAGTACAATTCAAGTTTTAGTTAGTGATTATTGACTTTTTAGCCGGCTTTGTGGCTTGGACATGAGCTAGGACCTTAAGATTTTGCATGAAAGGAGGACTATCAGACGCGTCGCTTGGGAGAATGTGAAAAGTGTTCATATGTAGTAAAAACCTGAAAAATCCGTCCGTTTTCCTCCTTTGTTATCGAATCGACTTAAAGCCAGATCGTCACAAAGACCGCTATTCTCTCTGAAACAGTTACATTTATCGTATGCAAAGCTATGTAGCGTGCTGCGGTATGCGGAGACACTAAAATCACCATAGTATAACACAGAAGAAACTTCTAAGTCGATGTAAAAGCCAGCAAGAAGCAGTACAATTCAAGTTTTAGTTATCGATTATTGACTTCTTAGCCTTACTTGGTTCCTTGGACATGAGCTAGAACCTTAAGATTTTGCTTGAATGGCGGACTAGCAGCCGCGTTGCACGGGAGAATGTGAACTGTGTTCATATGTAGTAAAAACAGAAGAAATCCGTCCGTTTTCGTCATTCGTTATCGAATCGACGTAAAGCCAGATCTTCACATTGACCGTTCTTCTCTCTGAAACGGTTACATTTATAGTCTGCAAAGCTATGTCGCGTTCTGCGGTATTCGGAGACACTAAAAGCGTCATAGTAGATCAAAGAAGAAACTTTTAAGTTGATGTAATAGCCAGTAAGAAGCAGTAAAATTCAAGTTTTAGCTATCGATTATTGACTTATTGGCCGGCTTTGGTGCCTTGGACATGAGATAGGACCTTAAGATTTTGAATGAAAGGAGGACTAGCAGACGCGTTGCACGGGAGAATGTGAAAAGTGTTCATATGTAGTAAAAACCTAAGAAATCCGTCCGTTTTCCTCATTTATTATCGAATACACTTAAAGCCAGATCGTCACATTCACCGCTATTCTCTCTCAAACAGTTACATTTATCGTCTGCAAAGTTATGTCGCGTGCTAAGGTATGCGGAGACGCTATATGCACCATAGTAGAACACAGCAGAAGCTTCCAAGTTGATGTAAAAGCAAGTAAGAAGCAGTAGAATTCAAGTTTTAGTTATCGATTATTGACTTTTTAGCCGGCTTTGGTGCCTTGGACATGAGCTAGGACCTTAAGATTTTGCATGAAAGGAGGACTAGCAGATGCGTTGCACGGAAGAATGTGAAAGGTGTTCATATGTAGAAAAACCTGAGAAACCCGTCCGTTTCCGTCATTTGTTATCGAATCGACATAAAGGGATCGTCACATTGGCCGCTATTCTCTCTGAAACGGTTACATTAATCGTCTGCAAAGCTATGTCACGTGCTGCGGTATGCATAGACACTAAAAGCACCATAGGAGAACACAGAAGAAGCTTGTAAGTTGATGTAATAGGCAGTAAGAAGCAGTGCAATTCAAGTTTTAGTTATCGATTATTGACTTTTTACCCTTCTTTGGTGCCTTAGACATGAGCTAGGACTTTACGATTTTGCATGAAAGGAGGACTAGCGGCTGCGTTGCACGGGAGAATGTGAAAAGTGTTCATATGTAGGAAAAAAATGAGAAATCCGCCCCCTTTCGTCATTTGTTATCGAATCGACTTAAAGCCAGATCGCCACATTGGCTGCAATTCTCTTTGAAACGGTTACATTTATTGTCTGAAAAGCTATGTCGCGTGCTGCGGTATAGTAGTATATTAGCGTTTAACGTCCCGTCGACAGCGAGGTCATTAGAGATGGAGCGCAAGCTCGGGCGAGGGAAGGAAGGGGAAGGAAATCGACCGTGCCCTTTCAAAGGAACCATCCCGGCATTTGCCTGAAGCGATTTAGGGAAATCACGGAAATCCTAAATCAGGATGGCCGGAGACGGGATTGAACCGTCGTCCTCCCGAATGCGAGTCCAGTGTGCTAACCACTGCGCCACCTCGCTCGGTAGCTGCGGTATGCGAAGACGCTAAAAGCACCACAGGAGAACACAGAAGAAGCCCCTAAGTTGATATAATAGCCAGTAAGAAGCAGTACAATTCAAGTTTTAGTTATCGATTATTGACTTTTTATCCTTCTTTGGTGACTTGGACATGAGCTAGGACCTTAAGATTTCACATGAAAGGAGGATTAGCAGGTGCGTTGCACTGGAGAATGTAAAAAGTGTTCATATGTAGAAAAAACCTCAGAAACCCGTCCGTTCTCGTCATTTGTTCGCGAATCGAGTAAAAGCCAGATCGCCACATTGGCCGCTATTCTCTCTGAAACGGCTACATTCATCGTCTGCAAATCTATGTCGCGTGCTGCGGTATGCGGAGACACTAAAAGCACCATAGTATAACACAGAAGAAACTTCGAAGTTGATGTAAAAGACAGCAAGAAGCAGTGCAATTCAAGTTTTAGTTATCGATTATTGACTTCTTAGCCTTACTTGGTTCCTTGGACATGAGCTAGGACCTTAAGATTTTGCATGAATGGCGGACTAGCAGCCGCGTTGTACGGGAGAATGTGAACTGTGTTCATATGTAGTAAAAACAGAAGAAATCCGTCCGTTTTCGTCATTCGTTATCGAATCGACTCAAAGCCAGATCGTCACACTGGCCGCTCTTCTCTCTTAAACGGTTCCATTTATCGTCTGCAAAGCTATGTCGCGTGCTGCGGTATGCGAAGACACTAAAAGCACCATAGTAGAACACAGATGAAGCTTCTATGTAGATGTAATAGGCAGTTAGAAGCAGTACAATTCAAGTTTCAGCTATCGATTATTGACTTTTTACCCTTCTGTGGTGCCTTTCACATGAGCTAGGACCTTAAGATTTTGAGTGAAAGGCGTACTAGCAGCCGCGTCGCACGGTAAAATGTGAAAAGTGTTCATATGTAGTAAAACCAGGAGAAATCCGTCCGTTTTCGTCATTCGTTATCGAACAGAATTAAAGCCAGATCGTCACATTGGACGCTCTTCTCTCTGGAACGGTTACATTTATTGTCGGCAAAGCTATGTCGCGTGTTGCGGTATGCGGAGACACTAAAAGCACCATAGTAGAACACAGATGAGCTTCCAAGTCGATGTAATAGCCAGTAAGAAGCAGTACAATTCAAGTTTTTGTTATCGATTATTGACATTTTAGCTGGCTTTGTTGCTTTGGCCATGAGCTAGGATCTTGAGATTTTTTATGAAAGCAGGACTAGCAGCCGCGTTGCAAGGGAGAATGTGAAAAGTGTTCATATGTAGTAAAAACAGGATAAATCCGTCCGTTTTCGTCATTCGTTATCGAGTCGACTCAAAGCCAGATCGTCACATTGGCCGCTCTTGTCTCTGGAACGGTTACATTTATCGTCTGCAAAGCTATGTCGCGTGCTGCGGTATGCGGAGACACTAAAAGCACCATAGTAGAACACAGAAGAAGCTTCTAAGTTGATGTAATAGCCTGTAAGAAGCAGTACAATTCACATTTTAGCTATCGATAATTGACTTTTTACCCTTCTTTGGTGCCTTGGACATGAGCTAGGACCTTAAGATTTTGCTTGGAAGGAGGACTAGCAGATGCTTTGCACGGAAGAATGTGAAAGGTGTTCATATGTAGAAAAACCTGAGAAACCCGTCCGTTTCCGTCATTTGTTATCGAATCGACAAAAGGGATCGTCACATTGGCCGCTATTCGCTCTGAAACGGTTACATTAATCGTCTGCAAAGCTATGTCACGTGCTGCGGTATGCATAGACACTAAAAGTTCCATAGGAGAACACAGAAGAAGCTTGTAAGTTGATGTAATAGGCAGTAAGAAGCAGTACAATTCAAGTTTTACTTATCGATTATTGACTTTTTATCCTTCTTTGGTGCCTTAGACATGAGCTAGGACCTTACGATTTTGCATGAAAGGAGGACTAGCGGCTGCGTTGCACGGGAGAATGTGAAAAGTGTTCATATGTAGTAAAAACCTGAGAAATCCGCCCCCTTTCGTCATTTGTTATCGGATCGACTTAAAGCCAGATCGCCACATTGGCTGCAATTCTCTTTGAAACGGTTACATTTATTGTCTGAAAAGCTATGTCGCGTGCTGCGGAATGCGGAGATACTAAAAGCGCCATAGGAGAACACAGAAGAAGCTCCTAAGTTGATATAATAGCCAGTAAGAAGCAGTACAATTCAAGTTTTAGTTATCGATTATTGACTTTTTATCCTTCTTTGGTGACTTGGACATTAGCTAGGACCTTAAGATTTCACATGAAAGGAGGATTAGCAGGTGCGTTGCACGGGAGAATGTAAAAAGTGTTCATATGTAGAAAAAAAACCTGAGAAAAACGTCCGTTCTCGTCATTTTTTCTCGAATCGAGTAAAAGCCAGATCGCCACATTGGCCGCTATTCTCTGTGAAACGGTTACATTTATCGTCTGCAAATCTATGTCGCGTGCTGCGGCATGCGGAGACACGAAAAGCACCATAGTATAACACAGAAGAAACTTCTATGTTGATGTAAAAGAAAGTAAGAAGCAGTACAATTCTAGTTATAGTTATCGATTATTGACTTTTTAGCTTTCCTTGGTTACTTGGACATGAGATAGGACCTTAAGGTTTTGCATGAATGGCGGACTAGCAGCCGCGTTGCACGGGAGAATGTGAAATGTATTCATATGTAGTAAAAACCTGAGAATTCCGTCGGTTTTCGTCATTTATTATCGAATCGACTTAAAGCCAGATATTCACATTGACCGCTCTTCTCTCTGAAACGGTTACATTTATCGTCTGCAAAGGTATGTCGCGTGCGGCGTCATGCGGAGACACTAAAAGCACCATATTAGAACACAGAAGAAGCTTCTACGCTGATGTAATAGCCAGTAAGAAGCAGTACAATTCAAGTTTTAGTTATGGATAATTGACTTTTTACCCTTCTTTGGTGCCTTGGACTAGAGCTAGGATCTTTAGATTTTGTATGAAAGGATTACTGGCAGCCGCGTTGCACGGGAGAATGTGAAATGTATTCATATGTAGTAAAAACCTGAGAATTCCGTCCGTTTTCGTCATTTGTTATCGAATCGACTTAAAGCCAGATCGTCACATTGGCCGCAACTCTCTCTGAAACGGTTAAATTTATCGTGTGAAAAGCTATGTCGCGTGCTGCGGTATGCGGAGACACTATATGCACCATAGTAGAACATAGCAGAAGTTTCCAAGATAATGTAATAGCCAGTAAGAAGCAGTAGAATTCAAGTTTTAGTTTTCGATTATTGACTTTTTAGCCGGCTTTGGTGCCTTGGACATGAGCTAGGACTTTAAGATTTTGCATGAAGGGAAGACTACCAGCCGCGTTGCACGGGAGTATGTGAAAGGTGTTCATATGTAGTAAAAACCTGAGAAATCCGTCCGTTTTCGTCATTTGTTATCGAATCGACTTAAAGCCAGATCGTCACATTGACCGCTATTCTCTCTGAAACGGTTACATTTATAGTCTGCAAAGCAATGTCGTGTGCTGAGGTATGCGGAGACACAAAAAGCACCACAGTATTACACACAAGAAACTTCTAAGTTGATGTGAAAGCCAGTAAGAAGCAGTACAATTCAGGTTATAGTTATAGATTATTGACTTTTTAGCTTTCCTTGGTTCCTTGGACATGAGCTAGGACCTTAAGATTTTGCGTGAAAGGCGTACTAGCAGCTGCGTCGCACGGGAGAATGTGAAAAGTGTTCATATGGAGTAAAAACCTGAGATATCCGTCCGTTTTCGTCATTCGTTATCGAATAGACTTAAAGCCAGATCGTCACATTGGCCGCCGCTCTTCACTCTGGAACAGTTACATTTATCGTCTGCAAAGCTATGTCGCGTGCTGCGGTATGCGGAGACACTAAAAGCACCATAGTAGAACACAGAACAAGCTTCTAAGTTGATGTAATAGCCAGTAAGATGCAGTACAATTCAAGTTTTAGCTATCGATTATTGACTTTTTACCCTTCTGTGGTGCCTTTCACATGAGCTAGGACCTTAAGATTTTGCGTGAAAAGAGTACTAGCAGCCGCGTTGCACGTGAGAATGTGAAGAGTGTTCATATGTATTAAAAACCTGTGATATCCGTCCGTTTTCGTCATTCGTTATCGAATCGACGTAAAGCTAGATCTTCACATTGACCGTTCTTCTCTCTGAAACGGTTACATTTATAGTCTGCAAAGCTATGTCGCATGCTGCGGTATGCGGAGACACTAAAAGCACCATAGTAGAACACAGATAAACCTTCTAAATTGATGTAATAGCCAGTAAGAAGCAGTACAATTCAAGTTTTAGTTATCGATTATTCACTTTTCACCCTTCTTTTTTGCCTTGGACATGAGCTAGAATCTTATGATTTTGATAAAAAAATGAGGACTAGCAGCCGCGTTGCACGGGAGAATGTGAAAAGTGTTCATATGTAGTAAAAACCTGAGAAATCCGTCCGTTTTCGTCATTTGTTATCGAATCGACTTAAAGTCAGATCGTCACAATGGCCGCTATTCTCTCGGAAACGGTTACATTTATCGTCTGAAAACCTATGTCGGGTCCTGCGGTATGCAGAGACACTAAAAGCACCATAGTAGTTGATGCAATAGCCCGTAAGAAGAAGTACAATTCAAATTTAGTTATGAATTGTTCACTTTTTACCCTTCTTTGGAGCCTTGGACATGAGCTAGAATCTTAAGATTTTGATAAAAAAAGTGGACTAGCAGCCGCGGTGCACGGAAGAATGTGAATAGTGTTAATATGTAGTAAAAACCTGAGAAATCCGTCCGTTTTCGTCATTTGTTATGGAATCGACTCAAAGCCAGATCGTCACATTTGCCGATATTCTATCTGAAACGGTTACATTTATTGTCTGCAAAACTATGTCGCGTTCTGCGGTATGCGGAGACACTAAAAGCACCATAGTACAACACAGAAGAAGCTTCTAAGTTGATGTAATAGCCAGTAAGAAGCAGTAAAATTCAAGTTTTAGTTATCGATTATTGACTTTTTTCCCCTTTCTTTGGTGCCATGGACATGAGGTAGGACCTTAAGATTGTGCATGAATGGAGGCCTAGCAGACGCGTTGCTTGGGAGAATGTGAAAAGTGTTCATTTGTAGTAAAAACCTAAGAAATCCGTCCGTTTTCCTCATTTGTTATCGAATCGACATAAAGCCAGATCGTCAAATGGGCCGCTATTCTCTCTCAAACGGTTACATTTATCGTCTGCAAAGCTATGTCGCGTGCTACGGTATGAGGAGACACTATATGCACCATACTAGAACACAGCAGAAGCTTCCAAGTGTATGTAATAGCCAGTAAGAAGCAGTACAATTCAAGTTTTAGCTATCGATTATTGACTTTTTTGCCTTCCTTGGTTCCTTGGACATGAGCTAGGACCTTAAGATTTTACATGAATGGCGGTCTAGCAGCTGCGTTGCACGGGAGAATGTGAACTGTGTTCATATGTAGTAAAAACAGGATAAATCCGTCCGTTTTCGTCATTCGTTATCGAATCGACTCAAAGCCAGATCGTCACATTGGAGGCTCTTCTCTCTGAAACCGTTACATTTATCGTCTGCAAGGCTATGTAGCATAGTGAGGTATGCGGAGACACTAAAAGCACCATAGTAGAACATAGCAGAAGATTCTAAGTTGATGTAGTAGCCAGTATGGAGCAGTACAATTCAAGTTGTAGCTATCGACTATTGACTTATTACCCTTCTTTGGTGCCTTGGACATGAGCTAGGACCTTAAGATTTTGCATGAAAGGAGGACTAGCAGCCCCCTTGCACGGGAAAATGTGAAAAGTGTTCATATCTAGTAAAAACCTGAGTAATCCGCCCGCTTTCGTCATTTGTTATCGAATCGATTTAAAGCCAGATCGTCACATTGACCGCTATTCTCTCTGGAACGGTTACATTTATCGTCTGCAAAGCTATGTCACGTTCTGCGGTATGCGAAGACACTAAAAGCACCATAGTAGAACACAGAAGAAACTTCTAAGTTGATGTAAAAGCCAGTAAGAAGCAGTACAATTCAAGTTTTAGTTATCGATTATTGACTTTGTAGCCTTCCTTGGTTCCTTGGACATGAGCTAGGACCTTAAGATTTTACATGAATGGCGGTCTAGCAGCCGTGTTGCACGGGAGAATGTGAACTGTGTTCATATGTAGTAAAAACAGGATAAATCCGTCCGTTTTCGTCATTTGTTATCGAATCGACTTAAAGCCAGATCGTCACATTGGCCGCTCTTCTCTCTGGAACGGTTACATTTATCGTCTGCAAAGCTATGTCGCGTTCTGCGGTATGCGAAGACACTAAAAGCACCATAGTAGAACACAGAAAAAACTTCTAAGTTGATGTAATAGCCAGTAAGAAGCAGTACAATTCAAGTTTTAGTTATCGATTATTGACTTTTTACCCTTCTTTGGTGACTTGGACAGAGATACGACCTTAAGATTTCACATGAAAGGAGGACTAGCAGGTGCGTTGCACGCGAGAATGTGAAAAGTGTTCATATGTAGTAAAAACCGGAGACATCTGTCCGTTTTCATCATTTGTTATCGAATCGACTTAAAGCCAGATCGTCACATTGGCCGCTATTTTCTCTGAAACAGTTACATTTATCGCCTGCAAAGTTATGCCGCGTGCTGCGAAATGCGGAGACACTAAAAGCACCATAGTAGAACACAGAAGAAACTTCTAAGTTGATGTAAAAGCCAGTAAAAAGCAGTACATCAAAATTTAATTATCGTTTATTAACTTTTTAGCTTTCCTTGGTGCCTTGGACATAAGCTAGGACCTTAAGATTTTGCGTGAAAGGCGTACTAGCAGCCGCGTCGCACGGGAGAATGTGAAAAGTGTTCATATGTAGTAAAAACAGGATAAATCCGTCCGTTTTTGCCATTCGTTATCGAATAGACTTAAAGCCAGATCGTCACATTGGACGCTCTTCTCCCTGGAACGGTTACATTTATCGTCTGAAAACTATGTCGCGTGCTGCGGTATGCGGAGACACCAAAAGCACCATAGTAGAACACAGAAGAAACTTCTAAGTTGATGTAATAGCCAGTAAGAAGCAGTACAATTCAAGTTTTAGTTATCGACTATTGACTTATTACCCTTCTTTGGTGCCTTGGACATGAGCTAGGACCTTAAGATTTTGCATGAAAGGAGGACAAGCAGCCCCCTTGCACGGGAAAATGTGAAAAGTGTTCATATCTAGTAAAAACCTGAGTACTCCGCCCGCTTTCGTCATTTGTTATCGAATCGACTTAAAGCCAGATCGTCACATTGACCGCTATTCTCTCTGGAACGGTTACATTTATCGTCTGCAAAGCTATGTCACGTTCTGCGGTATGCGAAGACACTAAAAGCACCATAGTAGAACACAGAAGAAACTTCTAAGTTGATGTAAAAGCCAGTAAGAAGCAGTACAATTCAAGTTTTAGTTATCGATTATTGAATTTGTAGCCTTCCTTGGTTCCTTGGACATGAGCTAGGACCTTAAGATTTTACATGAATGGCGGTCTAGCAGCCGTGTTGCACGGGAGAATGTGAACTGTGTTCATATGTAGTAAAAACAGGATAAATCCGTCCGTTTTCGTCATTCGTTATCGAATCGACTCAAAGCCAGATCGTCACATTGGCCGCACTTGTCTCTGGAACGGTTACATTTACGTGTGCAAAGCTATGTCGCGTGCTGCGGAATGCCGAGACTCTAAAAACACCATAGTAGAACACAGAAGAAGCTTCTAAGTTGATGTAAAAGCCAGCAAGAAGCAGTACAATTCAAGTTTCAGTTATCGATTATTGACTTTTTAGCCTTATTTGGTTCCTTGGAAATGAGCTAGGACCTTAAGATTTAGCGTGAATGGGGGACTAGCAGCCGCGTTGCACGGGAGAATGTGAACTGTGTTCATATGTAGTAAAAACCTGAGAAATCCGTCCGTTTTCGTCATTTGTTATCGAATCGACTTAAAGCCAGATCGTCACATTGGCCGCTCTTCTCTCTGGAACGGTTACATTTATCGTCTGCAAAGCTATGTCGCGTTCTGCGGTATGCGAAGACACTAAAAGCACCATAGTAGAACACAGAAGAAGCTTCTAAGTTGATGTAATAGCCAGTAAGAAGCAGTACAATTCATGTTTTAGTAATCGATTATTGAGATTTTACCCTTCTTTGGTGCCTTGGACATGATCTAGGATCTTAAGATTTTGTATGAAAGGATCCCTGGCAGCCGCGTTGCACGGGAGAATGTGAAATGTATTCATATGTATTAAAAACCTGAGAATTCCGTCCGTTTTCGTCATTTGTTATCGAATCGACTTAAAGCCAGATCGTCACATTGGCCGCTCTTCTCTCTGGTACGGTTACATTTATCGTCTGCAAATCTATGTCTCGTGCTGCGGTATGCGGTGTCACTAAAAGCACCGTAGTAGAACACAGAAGAAGCTTCTAAGTTGATGTAATAGCCTTTAAAAAGCATTACAATTCAAGTTTTAGCTATCGACTATTGACTTTTTACCCTTCTTTGGTGCCTTGGACATGAGCTAGGACCTTAAGATTTTGCATGAAAGGAGGACTAGCAGCCCCCTTGCACGGGAAAATGTGAAAAGTGTTCATATCTAGTAAAAACCTGAGTAATCCGCCCGCTTTCGTCATTTGTTATCGAATCGATTTAAAGCCAGATCGTCACATTGACAGCTATTCTCTCTGGAACGGTTACATTTATCGTCTGCAAAGCTATGTCGCGTTCTGCGGTATGCGAAGACACTAAAAGCACCATAGTAGAACACAGAAGAAACTTCTAAGTTGATGTAAAAGCCAGTAAGAAGCAGTACAATTCATGTTTTAGTAATCGATTATTGAGATTTTACCCTTCTTTGGTGCCTTGGACATGATCTAGGATCTTAAGATTTTGTATGAAAGGATCCCTGGCAGCCGCGTTGCACGGGAGAATGTGAAATGTATTCATATGTATTAAAAACCTGAGAATTCCGTCCGTTTTCGTCATTCGTTATCGAATCGACTCAAAGCCTGATCGTCACATTGGCCGCACTTGTCTCTGGAACGGTTACATTTATCGTCTGCAAAGCTATGTCGCGTGCTGCGGAATGCCGAGACTCTAAAAGCACCATAGTAGAACACAGAAGAAGCTTCTAAGTTGATGTAAAAGCCAGCAAGAAGCAGTACAATTCAAGTTTCAGTTATCGATTATTGACTTTTTATCCTTCTTTGGTGCCTTAGACATGAGCTAGGACCTTACGATTTTGCATGAAAGGAGGACTAGCGGCTGCGTTGCACGGGAGAATGTGAAAAGTGTTCATATGTAGTAAAAACCTGAGAAATCCGCCCCCTTTCGTCATTTGTTATCGGATCGACTTAAAGCCAGATCGCCACATTGGCTGCAATTCTCTTTGAAACGGTTACATTTATTGTCTGAAAAGCTATGTCGCGTGCTGCGGAATGCGGAGATACTAAAAGCGCCATAGGAGAACACAGAAGAAGCTCCTAAGTTGATATAATAGCCAGTAAGAAGCAGTACAATTCAAGTTTTAGTTATCGATTATTGACTTTTTATCCTTCTTTGGTGACTTGGACATTAGCTAGGACCTTAAGATTTCACATGAAAGGAGGATTAGCAGGTGCGTTGCACGGGAGAATGTAAAAAGTGTTCATATGTAGAAAAAAACCTGAGAAAAACGTCCGTTCTCGTCATTTTTTCTCGAATCGAGTAAAAGCCAGATCGCCACATTGGCCGCTATTCTCGGTGAAACAGTTACATTTATCGTCTGCAAATCTATGTCGCGTGCTGCGGCATGCGGAGACACGAAAAGCACCATAGTATAACACAGAAGAAACTTCTAAGTTGATGTAAAAGAAAGTAAGAAGCAGTACAATTCTAGTTATGGTTATCGATTATTGACTTTTTAGCTTTCCTTGGTTACTTGGACATGAGATAGGACCTTAAGGTTTTGCATGAATGGCGGACTAGCAGCCGCGTTGCACGGGAGAATGTGAAATGTATTCATATGTAGTAAAAACCTGAGAATTCCGTCCGTTTTCGTCATTTGTTATGGAATCCACTTAAAGTCAGACCGTCACATTGGCCGCTATTCTCTCTCAAACGGTTACATTTATTGTCTGCAAAGTTATGTCGCGTGCTACGGTATGAGGAGACACTATATGCACCATAGTAGAACACAGAAGAAACTTCTAAGTTGATGTAAAAGCCAGTAAGAACCAGTACAATTCAAGTTTTTGTTATCGATTATTGACTTTTTTGCTTTCCTTGGTTCCTTGGACATGAGCTAGGACCTTAAGATTTTACATAAATTGCGGTCTAGCAGCCGCGTTGCACGGGAGAATGTGAAAAATGTTCGTATGTAGTAAAAACCGGAGAAATCTGTCCGTTTTCGTCATTTGTTATCGGATCGACTTAAAGCCAGATCGTCACATTGGCCGCTATTCTCTCTGAAACGGTTACATTTATAGTCTGCAAAGCTATGTCGCGTTCTGCTTCTAAGTTGATGTAATAGCCTTTAAAAAGCAGTACAATTCAAGTTTTAGCTATCGACTATTGACTTTTTACCCTTCTTTGGTGCCCTGGACATGAGCTAGGACCTTAAGATTTTGCATGAAAGGAGGACTAGCAGCCGCGTTGCACGGGAAAATGTGTAAATGTGTTCATATCTAGTAAAAACCTGAGAAATCCGCCCGCTTTCGTAATTTGTTATCGAATCGACTTAAAGCCAGATCGTCACATTGGCCGCAACTCTCTCTGAAACGGTTAAATTTATCGTGTGAAAAGCTATGTCGCGTGCTGCGGTATGCGGAGACACTATATGCACCATAGTAGAACATAGCAGAAGTTTCCAAGATAATGTAATAGCCAGTAAGAAGCAGTAGAATTCAAGTTTTAGTTTTCGATTATTGACTTTTTAGCCGGCTTTGGTGCCTTGGACATGAGCTAGGACTTTAAGATTTTGCATGAAATGAAGACTACCAGCCGCGTTGCACGGGAGTATGTGAAAGGTGTTCATATGTAGTAAAAACCTGAGAAATCCTTCCGTTTTCGTCATTTGTTATCGAATCGACTTAAAGCCAGATCGTCACACTGACCGCTATTCTCTCTGAAACGGTTACATTTATAGTCTGCAAAGCAATGTCGTGTGCTGAGGTATGCGGAGACACAAAAAGCACCACAGTATTACACACAAGAAACTTCTAAGTTGATGTGAAAGCCAGTAAGAAGCAGTACAATTCAGGTTATAGTTATAGATTATTGACTTTTTAGCTTTCCTTGGTTCCTTGGACATGAGCTAGGACCTTAAGATTTTGCATGAGTGGCGGACTAGCAGCCGCATTGCACGGGAGAATGTGAACTGTGTTCATATGTAGTAAAAACAGGAGAAATTCGTCCGTTTTCGTCATTCGTTATCGAATCGACTCAAAGCCAGATCGTTACATTGACCGCTCTTTTCTCTGGAACGGTTACATTTATCGTCTGCAAAGCTATGTCGCGTTCTGCGGTATGCGAAGACACTAAAAACACCATAGTAGACTACACAAGAAGCTTCTAAGTTGATGTAAAAGCCAGTAAGAAGCAGTACATCAAAATTTAGTTATCGATTATTAACTTTTTTGCCTTCCTTGTTGCCTTGGACATGAGCTAGGACCTTAAGATTTTGCGTGAAAGGCGTACTAGCAGCTGCGTCGCACGGGAGAATGTGAACTGTGTTCATATGGAGTTAAAAACCTGAGATATCCGTCCGTTTTCGTCATTCGTTATCGAATAGACTTAAAGCCAGATCGTCACATTGGACGCACTTGTCTCTGGAACGGTTACATTTATCGTGTGCAAAGCTATGTCGCGTGCTGCGGAATGCCGAGACTCTAAAAGCACCATAGTAGAACACAGAAGAAGCTTCTAAGTTGATGTAAAAGCCAGCAAGAAGCAGTACAATTCAAGTTTCAGTTATCGATTATTGACTTTTTAGCCTTATTTGGTTCCTTGGACATGAGCTAGGACCTTAAGATTTAGCGTGAATGGCGGACTAGCAGCCGCGTTGCACGGGAGAATGTGAACTGTGTTCATATGTAGTAAAAACCTGAGAAATCCGTCCGTTTTCGTCATTTGTTATCGAATCGACTTAAAGCCAGATCGTCACATTGGCCGCTCTTCTCTCTGGAACGGTTACATTTATCGTCTGCGAAGCTATGTCGCGTTCTGCGGTATGCGAAGACACTAAAAGCACCATAGTAGAACACAGAAGAAGCTTCTAAGTTGATGTAATAGCCAGTAAGAAGCAGTACAATTCATGTTTTAGTAATCGATTATTGAGATTTTACCCTTCTTTGGTGCCTTGGACATGATCTAGGATCTTAAGATTTTGTATGAAAGGATCCCTGGCAGCCGCGTTGCACGGGAGAATGTGAAATGTATTCATATGTATTAAAAACCTGAGAATTCCGTCCGTTTTCGTCATTTGTTATCGAATCGACTTAAAGCCAGATCGTCACATTGGCCGCTCTTCTCTCTGGTACGGTTACATTTATCGTCTGCAAATCTATGTCTCGTGCTGCGGTATGCGGTGTCACTAAAAGCACCGTAGTAGAACACAGAAGAAGCTTCTAAGTTGATGTAATAGCCTTTAAAAAGCATTACAATTCAAGTTTTAGCTATCGACTATTGACTTTTTACCCTTCTTTGGTGCCTTGGACATGAGCTAGGACCTTAAGATTTTGCATGAAAGGAGGACTAGCAGCCCCCTTGCACGGGAAAATGTGAAAAGTGTTCATATCTAGTAAAAACCTGAGTAATCCGCCCGCTTTCGTCATTTGTTATCGAATCGATTTAAAGCCAGATCGTCACATTGACAGCTATTCTCTCTGGAACGGTTACATTTATCGTCTGCAAAGCTATGTCGCGTTCTGCGGTATGCGAAGACACTAAAAGCACCATAGTAGAACACAGAAGAAACTTCTAAGTTGATGTAAAAGCCAGTAAGAAGCAGTACAATTCATGTTTTAGTAATCGATTATTGAGATTTTACCCTTCTTTGGTGCCTTGGACATGATCTAGGATCTTAAGATTTTGTATGAAAGGATCCCTGGCAGCCGCGTTGCACGGGAGAATGTGAAATGTATTCATATGTATTAAAAACCTGAGAATTCCGTCCGTTTTCGTCATTCGTTATCGAATCGACTCAAAGCCAGATCGTCACATTGGCCGCACTTGTCTCTGGAACGGTTACATTTATCGTCTGCAAAGCTATGTCGCGTGCTGCGGAATGCCGAGACTCTAAAAGCACCATAGTAGAACACAGAAGAAGCTTCTAAGTTGATGTAAAAGCCAGCAAGAAGCAGTACAATTCAAGTTTCAGTTATCGATTATTGACTTTTTATCCTTCTTTGGTGCCTTAGACATGAGCTAGGACCTTACGATTTTGCATGAAAGGAGGACTAGCGGCTGCGTTGCACGGGAGAATGTGAAAAGTGTTCATATGTAGTAAAAACCTGAGAAATCCGCCCCCTTTCGTCATTTGTTATCGGATCGACTTAAAGCCAGATCGCCACATTGGCTGCAATTCTCTTTGAAACGGTTACATTTATTGTCTGAAAAGCTATGTCGCGTGCTGCGGAATGCGGAGATACTAAAAGCGCCATAGGAGAACACAGAAGAAGCTCCTAAGTTGATATAATAGCCAGTAAGAAGCAGTACAATTCAAGTTTTAGTTATCGATTATTGACTTTTTATCCTTCTTTGGTGACTTGGACATTAGCTAGGACCTTAAGATTTCACATGAAAGGAGGATTAGCAGGTGCGTTGCACGGGAGAATGTAAAAAGTGTTCATATGTAGAAAAAAACCTGAGAAAAACGTCCGTTCTCGTCATTTTTTCTCGAATCGAGTAAAAGCCAGATCGCCACATTGGCCGCTATTCTCGGTGAAACAGTTACATTTATCGTCTGCAAATCTATGTCGCGTGCTGCGGCATGCGGAGACACGAAAAGCACCATAGTATAACACAGAAGAAACTTCTAAGTTGATGTAAAAGAAAGTAAGAAGCAGTACAATTCTAGTTATGGTTATCGATTATTGACTTTTTAGCTTTCCTTGGTTACTTGGACATGAGATAGGACCTTAAGGTTTTGCATGAATGGCGGACTAGCAGCCGCGTTGCACGGGAGAATGTGAAATGTATTCATATGTAGTAAAAACCTGAGAATTCCGTCCGTTTTCGTCATTTGTTATGGAATCCACTTAAAGTCAGACCGTCACATTGGCCGCTATTCTCTCTCAAACGGTTACATTTATTGTCTGCAAAGTTATGTCGCGTGCTACGGTATGAGGAGACACTATATGCACCATAGTAGAACACAGAAGAAACTTCTAAGTTGATGTAAAAGCCAGTAAGAACCAGTACAATTCAAGTTTTTGTTATCGATTATTGACTTTTTTGCTTTCCTTGGTTCCTTGGACATGAGCTAGGACCTTAAGATTTTACATAAATTGCGGTCTAGCAGCCGCGTTGCACGGGAGAATGTGAAAAATGTTCGTATGTAGTAAAAACCGGAGAAATCTGTCCGTTTTCGTCATTTGTTATCGGATCGACTTAAAGCCAGATCGTCACATTGGCCGCTATTCTCTCTGAAACGGTTACATTTATAGTCTGCAAAGCTATGTCGCGTTCTGCTTCTAAGTTGATGTAATAGCCTTTAAAAAGCAGTACAATTCAAGTTTTAGCTATCGACTATTGACTTTTTACCCTTCTTTGGTGCCCTGGACATGAGCTAGGACCTTAAGATTTTGCATGAAAGGAGGACTAGCAGCCGCGTTGCACGGGAAAATGTGTAAATGTGTTCATATCTAGTAAAAACCTGAGAAATCCGCCCGCTTTCGTAATTTGTTATCGAATCGACTTAAAGCCAGATCGTCACATTGGCCGCAACTCTCTCTGAAACGGTTAAATTTATCGTGTGAAAAGCTATGTCGCGTGCTGCGGTATGCGGAGACACTATATGCACCATAGTAGAACATAGCAGAAGTTTCCAAGATAATGTAATAGCCAGTAAGAAGCAGTAGAATTCAAGTTTTAGTTTTCGATTATTGACTTTTTAGCCGGCTTTGGTGCCTTGGACATGAGCTAGGACTTTAAGATTTTGCATGAAATGAAGACTACCAGCCGCGTTGCACGGGAGTATGTGAAAGGTGTTCATATGTAGTAAAAACCTGAGAAATCCTTCCGTTTTCGTCATTTGTTATCGAATCGACTTAAAGCCAGATCGTCACACTGACCGCTATTCTCTCTGAAACGGTTACATTTATAGTCTGCAAAGCAATGTCGTGTGCTGAGGTATGCGGAGACACAAAAAGCACCACAGTATTACACACAAGAAACTTCTAAGTTGATGTGAAAGCCAGTAAGAAGCAGTACAATTCAGGTTATAGTTATAGATTATTGACTTTTTAGCTTTCCTTGGTTCCTTGGACATGAGCTAGGACCTTAAGATTTTGCATGAGTGGCGGACTAGCAGCCGCATTGCACGGGAGAATGTGAACTGTGTTCATATGTAGTAAAAACAGGAGAAATTCGTCCGTTTTCGTCATTCGTTATCGAATCGACTCAAAGCCAGATCGTTACATTGACCGCTCTTTTCTCTGGAACGGTTACATTTATCGTCTGCAAAGCTATGTCGCGTTCTGCGGTATGCGAAGACACTAAAAACACCATAGTAGACTACACAAGAAGCTTCTAAGTTGATGTAAAAGCCAGTAAGAAGCAGTACATCAAAATTTAGTTATCGATTATTAACTTTTTTGCCTTCCTTGTTGCCTTGGACATGAGCTAGGACCTTAAGATTTTGCGTGAAAGGCGTACTAGCAGCTGCGTCGCACGGGAGAATGTGAAAAGTGTTCATATGGAGTTAAAAACCTGAGATATCCGTCCGTTTTCGTCATTCGTTATCGAATAGACTTAAAGCCAGATCGTCACATTGGACGCACTTGTCTCTGGAACGGTTACATTTATCGTGTGCAAAGCTATGTCGCGTGCTGCGGAATGCCGAGACTCTAAAAGCACCATAGTAGAACACAGAAGAAGCTTCTAAGTTGATGTAAAAGCCAGCAAGAAGCAGTACAATTCAAGTTTCAGTTATCGATTATTGACTTTTTAGCCTTATTTGGTTCCTTGGACATGAGCTAGGACCTTAAGATTTAGCGTGAATGGCGGACTAGCAGCCGCGTTGCACGGGAGAATGTGAACTGTGTTCATATGTAGTAAAAACCTGAGAAATCCGTCCGTTTTCGTCATTTGTTATCGAATCGACTTAAAGCCAGATCGTCACATTGGCCGCTCTTCTCTCTGGAACGGTTACATTTATCGTCTGCGAAGCTATGTCGCGTTCTGCGGTATGCGGAGACACTAAAAGCACCATAGTAGAACACAGATAAACCTTCTAAATTGATGTAATAGCCAGTAAGAAGCAGTACAATTCAAGTTTTAGTTATCGATTATTCACTTTTCACCCTTCTTTTTTGCCTTGGACATGAGCTAGAATCTTATGATTTTGATAAAAAAATAAGGACTAGCAGCCGCGTTGCACGGGAGAATGTGAAAAGTGTTCATATGTAGTAAAAACATGAGATATCCGTCCGTTTTTGCCATTCGTTATCGAATAGACTTAAAGCCAGATCGTCACATTGGACGCTCTTCACCCTGGAACGGTTACATTTATCGTCTGCAAAGCTATGTCACGTTCTGCGGTATGCGAAGACACTAAAAGCACCATAGTAGAACACAGAAGAAACTTCTAAGTTGATGTAAAAGCCAGTAAGAAGCAGTACAATTCAAGTTTTAGTTATCGATTATTGAATTTGTAGCCTTCCTTGGTTCCTTGGACATGAGCTAGGACCTTAAGATTTTACATGAATGGCGGTCTAGCAGCCGTGTTGCACGGGAGAATGTGAACTGTGTTCATATGTAGTAAAAACAGGATAAATCCGTCCGTTTTCGTCATTCGTTATCGAATCGACTCAAAGCCAGATCGTCACATTGGCCGCACTTGTCTCTGGAACGGTTACATTTACGTGTGCAAAGCTATGTCGCGTGCTGCGGAATGCCGAGACTCTAAAAACACCATAGTAGAACACAGAAGAAGCTTCTAAGTTGATGTAAAAGCCAGCAAGAAGCAGTACAATTCAAGTTTCAGTTATCGATTATTGACTTTTTAGCCTTATTTGGTTCCTTGGAAATGAGCTAGGACCTTAAGATTTAGCGTGAATGGGGGACTAGCAGCCGCGTTGCACGGGAGAATGTGAACTGTGTTCATATGTAGTAAAAACCTGAGAAATCCGTCCGTTTTCGTCATTTGTTATCGAATCGACTTAAAGCCAGATCGTCACATTGGCCGCTCTTCTCTCTGGAACGGTTACATTTATCGTCTGCAAAGCTATGTCGCGTTCTGCGGTATGCGAAGACACTAAAAGCACCATAGTAGAACACAGAAGAAGCTTCTAAGTTGATGTAATAGCCAGTAAGAAGCAGTACAATTCATGTTTTAGTAATCGATTATTGAGATTTTACCCTTCTTTGGTGCCTTGGACATGATCTAGGATCTTAAGATTTTGTATGAAAGGATCCCTGGCAGCCGCGTTGCACGGGAGAATGTGAAATGTATTCATATGTATTAAAAACCTGAGAATTCCGTCCGTTTTCGTCATTTGTTATCGAATCGACTTAAAGCCAGATCGTCACATTGGCCGCTCTTCTCTCTGGTACGGTTACATTTATCGTCTGCAAATCTATGTCTCGTGCTGCGGTATGCGGTGTCACTAAAAGCACCGTAGTAGAACACAGAAGAAGCTTCTAAGTTGATGTAATAGCCTTTAAAAAGCATTACAATTCAAGTTTTAGCTATCGACTATTGACTTTTTACCCTTCTTTGGTGCCTTGGACATGAGCTAGGACCTTAAGATTTTGCATGAAAGGAGGACTAGCAGCCCCCTTGCACGGGAAAATGTGAAAAGTGTTCATATCTAGTAAAAACCTGAGTAATCCGCCCGCTTTCGTCATTTGTTATCGAATCGATTTAAAGCCAGATCGTCACATTGACAGCTATTCTCTCTGGAACGGTTACATTTATCGTCTGCAAAGCTATGTCGCGTTCTGCGGTATGCGAAGACACTAAAAGCACCATAGTAGAACACAGAAGAAACTTCTAAGTTGATGTAAAAGCCAGTAAGAAGCAGTACAATTCATGTTTTAGTAATCGATTATTGAGATTTTACCCTTCTTTGGTGCCTTGGACATGATCTAGGATCTTAAGATTTTGTATGAAAGGATCCCTGGCAGCCGCGTTGCACGGGAGAATGTGAAATGTATTCATATGTATTAAAAACCTGAGAATTCCGTCCGTTTTCGTCATTCGTTATCGAATCGACTCAAAGCCAGATCGTCACATTGGCCGCACTTGTCTCTGGAACGGTTACATTTATCGTCTGCAAAGCTATGTCGCGTGCTGCGGAATGCCGAGACTCTAAAAGCACCATAGTAGAACACAGAAGAAGCTTCTAAGTTGATGTAAAAGCCAGCAAGAAGCAGTACAATTCAAGTTTCAGTTATCGATTATTGACTTTTTATCCTTCTTTGGTGCCTTAGACATGAGCTAGGACCTTACGATTTTGCATGAAAGGAGGACTAGCGGCTGCGTTGCACGGGAGAATGTGAAAAGTGTTCATATGTAGTAAAAACCTGAGAAATCCGCCCCCTTTCGTCATTTGTTATCGGATCGACTTAAAGCCAGATCGCCACATTGGCTGCAATTCTCTTTGAAACGGTTACATTTATTGTCTGAAAAGCTATGTCGCGTGCTGCGGAATGCGGAGATACTAAAAGCGCCATAGGAGAACACAGAAGAAGCTCCTAAGTTGATATAATAGCCAGTAAGAAGCAGTACAATTCAAGTTTTAGTTATCGATTATTGACTTTTTATCCTTCTTTGGTGACTTGGACATTAGCTAGGACCTTAAGATTTCACATGAAAGGAGGATTAGCAGGTGCGTTGCACGGGAGAATGTAAAAAGTGTTCATATGTAGAAAAAAACCTGAGAAAAACGTCCGTTCTCGTCATTTTTTCTCGAATCGAGTAAAAGCCAGATCGCCACATTGGCCGCTATTCTCGGTGAAACAGTTACATTTATCGTCTGCAAATCTATGTCGCGTGCTGCGGCATGCGGAGACACGAAAAGCACCATAGTATAACACAGAAGAAACTTCTAAGTTGATGTAAAAGAAAGTAAGAAGCAGTACAATTCTAGTTATGGTTATCGATTATTGACTTTTTAGCTTTCCTTGGTTACTTGGACATGAGATAGGACCTTAAGGTTTTGCATGAATGGCGGACTAGCAGCCGCGTTGCACGGGAGAATGTGAAATGTATTCATATGTAGTAAAAACCTGAGAATTCCGTCCGTTTTCGTCATTTGTTATGGAATCCACTTAAAGTCAGACCGTCACATTGGCCGCTATTCTCTCTCAAACGGTTACATTTATTGTCTGCAAAGTTATGTCGCGTGCTACGGTATGAGGAGACACTATATGCACCATAGTAGAACACAGAAGAAACTTCTAAGTTGATGTAAAAGCCAGTAAGAACCAGTACAATTCAAGTTTTTGTTATCGATTATTGACTTTTTTGCTTTCCTTGGTTCCTTGGACATGAGCTAGGACCTTAAGATTTTACATAAATTGCGGTCTAGCAGCCGCGTTGCACGGGAGAATGTGAAAAATGTTCGTATGTAGTAAAAACCGGAGAAATCTGTCCGTTTTCGTCATTTGTTATCGGATCGACTTAAAGCCAGATCGTCACATTGGCCGCTATTCTCTCTGAAACGGTTACATTTATAGTCTGCAAAGCTATGTCGCGTTCTGCTTCTAAGTTGATGTAATAGCCTTTAAAAAGCAGTACAATTCAAGTTTTAGCTATCGACTATTGACTTTTTACCCTTCTTTGGTGCCCTGGACATGAGCTAGGACCTTAAGATTTTGCATGAAAGGAGGACTAGCAGCCGCGTTGCACGGGAAAATGTGTAAATGTGTTCATATCTAGTAAAAACCTGAGAAATCCGCCCGCTTTCGTAATTTGTTATCGAATCGACTTAAAGCCAGATCGTCACATTGGCCGCAACTCTCTCTGAAACGGTTAAATTTATCGTGTGAAAAGCTATGTCGCGTGCTGCGGTATGCGGAGACACTATATGCACCATAGTAGAACATAGCAGAAGTTTCCAAGATAATGTAATAGCCAGTAAGAAGCAGTAGAATTCAAGTTTTAGTTTTCGATTATTGACTTTTTAGCCGGCTTTGGTGCCTTGGACATGAGCTAGGACTTTAAGATTTTGCATGAAATGAAGACTACCAGCCGCGTTGCACGGGAGTATGTGAAAGGTGTTCATATGTAGTAAAAACCTGAGAAATCCTTCCGTTTTCGTCATTTGTTATCGAATCGACTTAAAGCCAGATCGTCACACTGACCGCTATTCTCTCTGAAACGGTTACATTTATAGTCTGCAAAGCAATGTCGTGTGCTGAGGTATGCGGAGACACAAAAAGCACCACAGTATTACACACAAGAAACTTCTAAGTTGATGTGAAAGCCAGTAAGAAGCAGTACAATTCAGGTTATAGTTATAGATTATTGACTTTTTAGCTTTCCTTGGTTCCTTGGACATGAGCTAGGACCTTAAGATTTTGCATGAGTGGCGGACTAGCAGCCGCATTGCACGGGAGAATGTGAACTGTGTTCATATGTAGTAAAAACAGGAGAAATTCGTCCGTTTTCGTCATTCGTTATCGAATCGACTCAAAGCCAGATCGTTACATTGACCGCTCTTTTCTCTGGAACGGTTACATTTATCGTCTGCAAAGCTATGTCGCGTTCTGCGGTATGCGAAGACACTAAAAACACCATAGTAGACTACACAAGAAGCTTCTAAGTTGATGTAAAAGCCAGTAAGAAGCAGTACATCAAAATTTAGTTATCGATTATTAACTTTTTTGCCTTCCTTGTTGCCTTGGACATGAGCTAGGACCTTAAGATTTTGCGTGAAAGGCGTACTAGCAGCTGCGTCGCACGGGAGAATGTGAAAAGTGTTCATATGGAGTTAAAAACCTGAGATATCCGTCCGTTTTCGTCATTCGTTATCGAATAGACTTAAAGCCAGATCGTCACATTGGACGCACTTGTCTCTGGAACGGTTACATTTATCGTGTGCAAAGCTATGTCGCGTGCTGCGGAATGCCGAGACTCTAAAAGCACCATAGTAGAACACAGAAGAAGCTTCTAAGTTGATGTAAAAGCCAGCAAGAAGCAGTACAATTCAAATTTCAGTTATCGATTATTGACTTTTTAGCCTTATTTGGTTCCTTGGACATGAGCTAGGACCTTAAGATTTAGCGTGAATGGCGGACTAGCAGCCGCGTTGCACGGGAGAATGTGAACTGTGTTCATATGTAGTAAAAACCTGAGAAATCCGTCCGTTTTCGTCATTTGTTATCGAATCGACTTAAAGCCAGATCGTCACATTGGCCGCTCTTCTCTCTGGAACGGTTACATTTATCGTCTGCGAAGCTATGTCGCGTTCTGCGGTATGCGGAGACACTAAAAGCACCATAGTAGAACACAGATAAACCTTCTAAATTGATGTAATAGCCAGTAAGAAGCAGTACAATTCAAGTTTTAGTTATCGATTATTCACTTTTCACCCTTCTTTTTTGCCTTGGACATGAGCTAGAATCTTATGATTTTGATAAAAAAATAAGGACTAGCAGCCGCGTTGCACGGGAGAATGTGAAAAGTGTTCATATGTAGTAAAAACCTGAGAAATCCGTCCGTTTTCGTCATTTGTTATCGAATCGACTTAAAGTCAGATCGTCACAATGGCCGCTATTCTCTCGGAAACGGTTACATTTATCGTCTGAAAAACTATGTCGCGTCCTGCGGTATGCAGAGACACTAAAAGCACCATAGTAGTTGATGCAATAGCCCGTAAGAAGCAGTACAATTCAAATTTACTTATGAATTGTTCACTTTTTACCCTTCTTTGGTGCCTTGGACATGAGCTAGAATCTTAAGATTTTGATAAAAAAAAGTGGACTAGCAGCCGCGGTGCACGGAAGAATGTGAAAAGTGTTAATATGTAGTAAAAACCTGAGAAATCCGTGAGTTTTCGTCATTTGTTATGGAATCGACTTAAAGCCAGATCGTCACATTTGCCGATATTCTATCTGAAACGGTTACATTTATTGTCTGCAAAACTATGTCGCGTGCTGCGGTATGCGGAGACACTAAAAGCACCATAGTAGAACACAGAAGAAGCTTCTAAGTTGATGTAATAGCCAGTAAGAAGCAGTAAAATTCAAGTTTCAGTTATCGATTATTGACTTTTTTCCCCTTTCTTTGGTGCCTTGGACATGAGGTAGGACCTTAAGATTGTGCATGAATGGAGGTCTAGCAGACGCGTTGCTTGGGAGAATGTGAAAAGTGTTCATTTGTAGTAAAAACCTAAGAAATCTGTCCGTTTTCCTCATTTGTTATCGAATCGACATAAAGCCAGATCGTCAAATGGGCCGCTATTCTCTCTCAAACGGTTACATTTATCGTCTGGAAAGCTATGTCGCGTGCTACGGTATGAGGAGACACTATATGCACCATACTAGAACACAGCAGAAGCTTCCAAGTGTATGTAATAGCCAGTAAGAAGCAGTACAATTCAAGTTTTAGCTATCGATTATTGACTTTTTTGCCTTCCTTGGTTCCTTGGACATGAGCTAGGACCTTAAGATTTTACATGAATGGCGGTCTAGCAGCTGCGTTGCACGGGAGAATGTGAAAAGTGTTCATATCTAGTAAAAACCTGAGTAATCCGCCCGCTTTCGTCATTTGTTATCGAATCGATTTAAAGCCAGATCGTCACATTGACCGCTATTCTCTCTGGAACGGTTACATTTATCGTCTGCAAAGCTAGGTCACGTTCTGCGGTATGCGAAGACACTAAAAGCACCATAGTAGAACACAGAAGAAGCTTCTAAGTTGATGTAAAAGCCAGCAAGAAGCAGTACAATTCAAGTTTCAGTTATCGATTATTGACTTTTTAGCCTTATTTGGTTCCTTGGACATGAGCTAGGACCTTAAGATTTAGCGTGAATGGCGGACTAGCAGCCGCGTTGCACGGGAGAATGTGAACTGTGTTCATATGTAGTAAAAACCTGAGAAATCCGTCCGTTTTCGTCATTTGTTATCGAATCGACTTAAAGCCAGATCGTCACATTGGCCGCTCTTCTCTCTGGAACGGTTACATTTATCGTCTGCAAAGCTATGTCGCGTTCTGCGGTATGCGAAGACACTAAAAGCACCATAGTAGAACACAGAAGAAACTTCTAAGTTGATGTAATAGCCAGTAAGAAGCAGTACAAATCAAGTTTTAGTTATCGATTATTGACTTTTTACCCTTCTTTGGTGACTTGGACGTGAGATACGACCTTAAGATTTCACATGAAAGGAGGACTAGCAGGTGCGTTGCACGCGAGAATGTGAAAAGTGTTCATATGTAGTAAAAACCGGAGACATCTGTCCGTTTTCGTCATTTGTTATCGAATCGACTTAAAGCCAGATCGTCACATTGGCCGCTATTTTCTCTGAAACAGTTACATTTATCGCCTGCAAAGTTATGCCGCGTGCTGCGAAATGCGGAGACACTAAAAGCACCATAGTAGAACACAGAAGAAACTTCTAAGTTGATGTAAAAGCCAGTAAAAAGCAGTACATCAAAATTTAGTTATCGATTATTAACTTTTTAGCCTTCCTTGGTGCCTTGGACATAAGCTAGGACCTTAAGATTTTGCGTGAAAGGCGTACTAGCAGCCGCGTCGCACGGGAGAATGTGAAAAGTGTTCATATGTAGTAAAAACATTAGATATCCGTTCGTTTTTGCCATTCGTTATCGAATAGACTTAAAGCCAGATCGTCACATTGGACGCTCTTCTCTATGGAACGGTTACATTTATCGTCTGAAAACTATGTCGCGTGCTGCGGTATGCGGAGACACTAAAAGCACCACAGTAGAACACAGAAGAAACTTCTAAGTTGATGTAATAGCCAGTAAGAAGCAGTACAATTCAAGTTTTAGTTATCGACTATTGACTTATTACCCTTCTTTGGTGCCTTGGACATGAGCTAGGACCTTAAGATTTTGCATGAAAGGAGGACTAGCAGCCCCCTTGCACGGGAAAATGTGAAAAGTGTTCATATCTAGTAAAAACCTGAGTAATCCGCCCGCTTTCGCCATTTGTTATCGAATCGACTTAAAGCCAGATCGTCACATTGACCGCTATTCTCTCTGGAACGGTTACATTTATCGTCTGCAAAGCTATGTCACGTTCTGCGGTATGCGAAGACACTAAAAGCACCATAGTAGACCACAGAAGAAACTTCTAAGTTAATGTAAAAGCCAGTAAGAAGCAGTACAATTCAAGTTTTAGTTATCGATTATTGAATTTGTAGCCTTCCTTGGTTCCTTGGACATGAGCTAGGACCTTAAGATTTTACATGAATGGCGGTCTAGCAGCCGTGTTGCACGGGAGAATGTGAACTGTGTTCATATGTAGTAAAAACAGGATAAATCCGTCCGTTTTCGTCATTCGTTATCGAATCGACTTAAAGCCAGATCGTCACATTGGCCGCTCTTCTCTCTGGTACGGTTACATTTATCGTGTGCAAAGCTATGTCGCGTGCTGCGGAATGCCGAGACTCTAAAAGCACCATAGTAGAACACAGAAGAAGCTTCTAAGTTGATGTAAAAGCCAGCAAGAAGCAGTACAATTCAAGTTTCAGTTATCGATTATTGACTTTTTAGCCTTATTTGGTTCCTTGGACATGAGCTAGGACCTTAAGATTTAGCGTGAATGGCGGACTAGCAGCCGCGTTGCACGGGAGAATGTGAACTGTGTTCATATGTAGTAAAAACCTGAGAAATCCGTCCGTTTTCGTCATTTGTTATCGAATCGACTTAAAGCCAGATCGTCACATTGGCCGCTCTTCTCTCTGGAACGGTTACATTTATCGTCTGCAAAGCTATGTCGCGTTCTGCGGTATGCGAAGACACTAAAAGCACCATAGTAGAACACACAAGAAGCTTCTAAGTTGATGTAATAGCCAGTAAGAAGCAGTACAATTCATGTTTTAGTAATCGATTATTGAGATTTTACCCTTCTTTGGTGCCTTGGACATGATCTAGGATCTTAAGATTTTGTATGAAAGGATTCCTGGCAGCCGCGTTGCACGGGAGAATGTGAAATGTATTCATATGTATTAAAAACCTGAGAATTCCGTCCGTTTTCGCCATTTGTTATCGAATCGACTTAAAGCCAGATCGTCACATTGGCCGCTCTTCTCTCTGGTACGGTTACATTTATCGTCTGCAAATCTATGTCTCGTGCTGCGGTATGCGGTGTCACTAAAAGCACCGTAGTAGAACACAGAAGAAGCTTCTAAGTTGATGTAATAGCCTTTAAAAAGCAGTACAATTCAAGTTTTAGCTATCGACTATTGACTTTTTACCCTTCTTTGGTGCCTTGGACATGAGCTAGGACCTTAAGATTTTGCATGAAAGGAGGACTAGCAGCCCCCTTGCACGGGAAAATGTGAAAAGTGTTCATATCTAGTAAAAACCTGAGTAATCCGCCCGCTTTCGTCATTTGTTATCGAATCGACTTAAAGCCAGATCGTCACATTGACAGCTATTCTCTCTGGAACGGTTACATTTATCGTCTGCAAAGATATGTGGCGTTCTGCGGTATGCGAAGACACTAAAAGCACTATAGTAGAACACAGAAGAAACTTCTAAGTTGATGTAAAAGCCAGTAAGAAGCAGTACAATTCAAGTTTTAGTTATCGATTATTGACTTTGTAGCCTTCCTTGGTTCCTTGGACATGAGCTAGGACCTTAAGAGATTACATGAATGGCGGTCTAGCAGCCGTGTTGCACGGGAGAATGTGAACTGTGTTCATATGAAGTAAAAACAGGATAAATCCGTCCGTTTTCGTCATTCGTTATCGAATCGACTCAAAGCCAGATCGTCACATTGGCCGCACTTGTCTCTGGAACGGTTACATTTATCGTCTGCAAAGCTATGTCGCGTGCTGCGGAATGCCGAGACTCTAAAAGCACCATAGTAGAACACAGAAGAACCTTCTAAGTTGATGTAAAAGCCAGCAAGAAGCAGTACACTTCAAGTTTCAGTTATCGATTATTGACTTTTTAGCCTTATTTGGTTCCTTGGACATGAGCTAGGACCTTAAGATTTAGCATGAATGGCGGACTAGCAGCCGCGTTGCACGGGCGAATGTGAACTGTGTTCATATGTAGTAAAAACCTGAGAAATCCGTCCGTTTTCGTCATTTGTTATCGAATCGACTTAAAACCAGATCGTCACATTGGCCGCTCTTCTCTCTGGAACGGTTACATTTATCGTCTGCAAAGCTATGTCGCGTTCTGCGGTATGCGAAGACACTAAAAGCACCATAGTAGAACACAGAAGAAACTTCTAAGTTGATGTAATAGCCAGTAAGAAGCAGTACAATTCAAGTTTTAGTTATCGATTATTGAATTTTTACCCTTCTTTGGTGACTTGGACGTGAGATACGACCTTAAGATTTCACATGAAAGGAGGACTAGCAGGTGCGTTGCACGCGAGAATGTGAAAAGTGTTCATATGTAGTAAAAACCGGAGACATCTGTCCGTTTTCGTCATTTGTTATCGAATCGACTTAAAGCCAGATCGTCACATTGGCCGCTATTTTCTCTGAAACAGTTACATTTATCGCCTGCAAAGTTATGCCGCGTGCTGCGAAATGCGGAGACACTAAAAGCACCATAGTAGAACACAGAAGAAACTTCTAAGTTGATGTAAAAGCCAGTAAAAAGCAGTACATCAAAATTTAGTTATCGATTATTAACTTTTTAGCCTTCCTTGGTGCCTTGGACATAAGCTAGGACCTTAAGATTTTGCGTGAAAGGCGTACTAGCAGCCGTGTCGCACGGGAGAATGTGAAAAGTGTTCATATGTAGTAAAAACATGAGATATCCGTCCGTTTTTGCCATTCGTTATCGAATAAGCTTAAAGCCAGATCGTCACATTGGACGCTCTTCTCTCTGGAACGGTTACATTTATCGTCTGAAAACTATGTCGCGTGCTGCGGTATGCGGAGACACTAAAAGCACCATAGTAGTTTATGTAATAGCCAGTAAGGAGCAGTACAATTCAAGTTTTAGTTATCGATTATTGACTTTTTAGCCTTCCTTGGTGCCTTGGGCATGAGCTAGGACCTTAAGATTTTGCGTGAAAGGCGTACTAGCAGCCGCGTCGCACGGGAGAATGTGAAAAGTGTTCATATGTAGTAAAAACCTGAGAAATCCGTCCGTTTTCTTCATTTGTTATCGAATCGACTTAAAGCCAGATCGTCACAAAGGCCGCTATTCTCTCTGAAACGGATACATTTATCGTCTGCAAAGCTATGTCGCGTGGTGCGGTATGCGGTGACACTAGAAGCACCATAGTAGAACACAGAAGAAGCTTCTAAGTTGATGTAAAAGCCAGCAAGAAGCAGTACAATTCAAGTTTTAGTTATCGATTATTGACTTTTTAGCCTTATTTGGTTCCTTTGACATGAGCTAGGACCTTAAGATTTAGCATGAATGGCGGACTAGCTGCCGCGTTGCACGGGAGAATGTGAACTGTGTCCATATGTAGTAAAACCAGGAGAAATATGTCCGTTTTCGTCATTCGTTATCGAATCGACTCAAAGCCAGCTCGTCACATTATCCGCTCATCTCTCAGAAACGGTTACATTTATCGTCTGCAAAGCTATGTCGCGTGCTGCGGTATGCGGAGACACTAAAAGCAACATAGTAGAACACAGAAGAATCTTCTAAGTTGGTGTATTAAGCAGTAAGAAGCAGTACAATTCAAGTTTTACTTATCGATTATTCACCTTTTACCCTTCTTTGTTGCCTTGGGGATGAGCTAGGACCTTACGATTTTGGATGAAAAGAGGACAAGCAGCCGCGTTGCACGGGAGAATGTGAAAAGTGTTCATATGTAGTGAAAACCTGAGAAATCCGCCCGTTTTCGTCATTTGTCAACGAATCGACTTAAAGCCAGATCGTCACATTGGCCGCTATTCTATGTGAAACGGTTACATTTGTCGTCTGCAAATCTATGTCGCGTGCTGCGGTATGCGGAGACACTAAAAGCACCATAGTAGAACACAGAAGAAGCATCTAAGTTGATGTAATAGCCTTTAAAAAGCAGTACAATTCAAGTTTTAGCTATCGACTATTGACTTTTTACCCCTCTTTGGTGCCTTGGACATGAGCTAGGACCTTAAGATTTTGCATGAAAGGAGGACTAGCAGCCGCTTTGCACGGGAAAATGTGAGAAGTGTTCATATATAGTAAAAACATGAGAAATCCGCGAGCTTTCGTCATTTGTTATCGAATCGACTTAAAGCCAGATCGTCACATTGGCCGCTATACTCTCTGAAACGGTTACATTTATCGTCTGCAAAGCTATGTCGCGTGCTGCGGTATACGGAGACACTAAAAGCACCATAGTAGATTACAGATGAAACTTCTACGTTGATTTAATAGCCAGTAAGATGCAGTACAATTCAAGTTTTAATTATCGATTATTGACGTTTTAACCGGCCTTTGTGCCTAGGAGAAGAGCTGGGACCTTAAGATTTTGCATGAAAGGAGGACTAGCAGCAGTGTTGCACGGGAGAATGTGAAAAGTGTTCATATGTGGTAAAAACTTGAGAAATCCATCCGTTTTTGTCATTTGCTATCCAATCGACTTATAGCCAGATCGTCACAGTGGCCGCTCATCTCTCTGAAACGGTTACATTTATCGTCTGCAAAGCTATGTCGCGTGCTGCGGTATGCGGAGACACTAAAAGCAACATAGTAGAACACAGAAGAATCTTCTAAGTTGGTGTATTAAACAGTAAGAAGCAGTACAATTCAAGTTTTACTTATCGATTATTCACCTTTTACCCTTCTTTGTTGCCTTGGGCATGAGCTAGGACCTTACGATTTTGGATGAAAAGAGGACAAGCAGCCGCGTTGCACGGGAGAATGTGAAAAGAGTTCATATGTAGTAAAAACCAGAGAAATCCGTCCGTTTTTGTCATTTGTTATCGTTACGACTTGAAGCCAGATCGTCACATTGGCCGCTCTTCTGTCTGAAACGGTTACATTTATCGTCTGCAAAGCTATGTAGCGTGGTGCGGTATGCGGGGACACTTAAAGCACCATAGCAGAACACAGAAGAAGCTTCTCAGTTGATGTAATAGCCAGTAAGAAGCAGTACAATTCAAGTACTAGTTATCGATTATTCACTTTTTACCCTTCTTTGGTGTCTTGTAGATGTGCTAGGACCTTAAGATTTTGCATGGAAGGATCACTAGCAGCCGCGATGCACGGAAGAATGTAAAAAGTGTTCATATGTAGTAAAAACCTGAGAAATCCGTCCGTTTTCGTCATTTGTTAGCGAATCGACTTAAGGCCAAATCGTCACATTGGCCGCTTTTCTCTCTGAAACGGTTACATTTATCGTCTGCAAAGCTATGTCGCGTGCTGCGGTATGCGGAGACACTAAAAGCAACATAGTAGAACACAGAAGAAACTTCTAAGTTGATGTAAAAGCCAGTAAAAAGCAGTACATCAAAATTTAGTTATCGATTATTAACTTTTTAGCCTTCCTTGGTGCCTTGGACATAAGCTAGGACCTTAAGATTTTGCGTGAAAGGCGTACTAGCAGCCGCGTCGCACGGGAGAATGTGAAAAGTGTTCATATGTAGTAAAAACATGAGATATCCGTTCGTTTTTGCCATTCGTTATCGAATAGACTTAAAGCCAGATCGTCACATTGGACGCTCTTCTCTATGGAACGGTTACATTTATCGTCTGAAAACTATGTCGCGTGCTGCGGTATGCGGAGACACTAAAAGCACCACAGTAGAACACAGAAGAAACTTCTAAGTTGATGTAATAGCCAGTAAGAAGCAGTACAATTCAAGTTTTAGTTATCGACTATTGACTTATTACCCTTCTTTGGTGCCTTGGACATGAGCTAGGACCTTAAGATTTTGCATGAAAGGAGGACTAGCAGCCCCCTTGCACGGGAAAATGTGAAAAGTGTTCATATCTAGTAAAAACCTGAGTAATCCGCCCGCTTTCGCCATTTGTTATCGAATCGACTTAAAGCCAGATCGTCACATTGACCGCTATTCTCTCTGGAACGGTTACATTTATCGTCTGCAAAGCTATGTCACGTTCTGCGGTATGCGAAGACACTAAAAGCACCATAGTAGACCACAGAAGAAACTTCTAAGTTAATGTAAAAGCCAGTAAGAAGCAGTACAATTCAAGTTTTAGTTATCGATTATTGAATTTGTAGCCTTCCTTGGTTCCTTGGACATGAGCTAGGACCTTAAGATTTTACATGAATGGCGGTCTAGCAGCCGTGTTGCACGGGAGAATGTGAACTGTGTTCATATGTAGTAAAAACAGGATAAATCCGTCCGTTTTCGTCATTCGTTATCGAATCGACTTAAAGCCAGATCGTCACATTGGCCGCTCTTCTCTCTGGTACGGTTACATTTATCGTGTGCAAAGCTATGTCGCGTGCTGCGGAATGCCGAGACTCTAAAAGCACCATAGTAGAACACAGAAGAAGCTTCTAAGTTGATGTAAAAGCCAGCAAGAAGCAGTACAATTCAAGTTTCAGTTATCGATTATTGACTTTTTAGCCTTATTTGGTTCCTTGGACATGAGCTAGGACCTTAAGATTTAGCGTGAATGGCGGACTAGCAGCCGCGTTGCACGGGCGAATGTGAACTGTGTTCATATGTAGTAAAAACCTGAGAAATCCGTCCGTTTTCGTCATTTGTTATCGAATCGACTTAAAGCCAGATCGTCACATTGGCCGCTCTTCTCTCTGGAACGGTTACATTTATCGTCTGCAAAGCTATGTCGCGTTCTGCGGTATGCGAAGACACTAAAAGCACCATAGTAGAACACACAAGAAGCTTCTAAGTTGATGTAATAGCCAGTAAGAAGCAGTACAATTCATGTTTTAGTAATCGATTATTGAGATTTTACCCTTCTTTGGTGCCTTGGACATGATCTAGGATCTTAAGATTTTGTATGAAAGGATTCCTGGCAGCCGCGTTGCACGGGAGAATGTGAAATGTATTCATATGTATTAAAAACCTGAGAATTCCGTCCGTTTTCGCCATTTGTTATCGAATCGACTTAAAGCCAGATCGTCACATTGGCCGCTCTTCTCTCTGGTACGGTTACATTTATCGTCTGCAAATCTATGTCTCGTGCTGCGGTATGCGGTGTCACTAAAAGCACCGTAGTAGAACACAGAAGAAGCTTCTAAGTTGATGTAATAGCCTTTAAAAAGCAGTACAATTCAAGTTTTAGCTATCGACTATTGACTTTTTACCCTTCTTTGGTGCCTTGGACATGAGCTAGGACCTTAAGATTTTGCATGAAAGGAGGACTAGCAGCCCCCTTGCACGGGAAAATGTGAAAAGTGTTCATATCTAGTAAAAACCTGAGTAATCCGCCCGCTTTCGTCATTTGTTATCGAATCGACTTAAAGCCAGATCGTCACATTGACAGCTATTCTCTCTGGAACGGTTACATTTATCGTCTGCAAAGATATGTGGCGTTCTGCGGTATGCGAAGACACTAAAAGCACTATAGTAGAACACAGAAGAAACTTCTAAGTTGATGTAAAAGCCAGTAAGAAGCAGTACAATTCAAGTTTTAGTTATCGATTATTGACTTTGTAGCCTTCCTTGGTTCCTTGGACATGAGCTAGGACCTTAAGAGATTACATGAATGGCGGTCTAGCAGCCGTGTTGCACGGGAGAATGTGAACTGTGTTCATATGAAGTAAAAACAGGATAAATCCGTCCGTTTTCGTCATTCGTTATCGAATCGACTCAAAGCCAGATCGTTACATTGGCCGCACTTGTCTCTGGAACGGTTACATTTATCGTCTGCAAAGCTATGTCGCGTGCTGCGGAATGCCGAGACTCTAAAAGCACCATAGTAGAACACAGAAGAACCTTCTAAGTTGATGTAAAAGCCAGCAAGAAGCAGTACACTTCAAGTTTCAGTTATCGATTATTGACTTTTTAGCCTTATTTGGTTCCTTGGACATGAGCTAGGACCTTAAGATTTAGCATGAATGGCGGACTAGCAGCCGCGTTGCACGGGCGAATGTGAACTGTGTTCATATGTAGTAAAAACCTGAGAAATCCGTCCGTTTTCGTCATTTGTTATCGAATCGACTTAAAACCAGATCGTCACATTGGCCGCTCTTCTCTCTGGAACGGTTACATTTATCGTCTGCAAAGCTATGTCGCGTTCTGCGGTATGCGAAGACACTAAAAGCACCATAGTAGAACACAGAAGAAACTTCTAAGTTGATGTAATAGCCAGTAAGATGCAGTACAATTCAAGTTTTAGTTATCGATTATTGACTTTTTACCCTTCTTTGGTGACTTGGACGTGAGATACGACCTTAAGATTTCACATGAAAGGAGGACTAGCAGGTGCGTTGCACGCGAGAATGTGAAAAGTGTTCACATGTAGTAAAAACCGGAGACATCTGTCCGTTTTCGTCATTTGTTATCGAATCGACTTAAAGCCAGATCGTCACATTGGCCGCTATTTTCTCTGAAACAGTTACATTTATCGCCTGCAAAGTTATGCCGCGTGCTGCGAAATGCGGAGACACTAAAAGCACCATAGTAGAACACAGAAGAAACTTCTAAGTTGATGTAAAAGCCAGTAAAAAGCAGTACATCAAAATTTAGTTATCGATTATTAACTTTTTAGCCTTCCTTGGTGCCTTGGACATAAGCTAGGACCTTAAGATTTTGCGTGAAAGGCGTACTAGCAGCCGCGTCGCACGGGAGAATGTGAAAAGTGTTCATATGTAGTAAAAACATGAGATATCCGTCCGTTTTTGCCATTCGTTATCGAATAAGCTTAAAGCCAGATCGTCACATTGGACGCTCTTCTCTCTGGAACGGTTACATTTATCGTCTGAAAACTATGTCGCGTGCTGCGGTATGCGGAGACACTAAAAGCACCATAGTAGTTTATGTAATAGCCAGTAAGGAGCAGTACAATTCAAGTTTTAGTTATCGATTATTGACTTTTTAGCCTTCCTTGGTGCCTTGGGCATGAGCTAGGACCTTAAGATTTTGCGTGAAAGGCGTACTAGCAGCCGCGTCGCACGGGAGAATGTGAAAAGTGTTCATATGTAGTAAAAACCTGATAAATCCGTCCGTTTTCTTCATTTGTTATCGAATCGACTTAAAGCCAGATCGTCACAAAGGCCGCTATTCTCTCTGAAACGGATACATTTATCGTCTGCAAAGCTATGTCGCGTGGTGCGGTATGCGGTGACACTAGAAGCACCATAGTAGAACACAGAAGAAGCTTCTAAGTTGATGTAAAAGCCAGCAAGAAGCAGTACAATTCAAGTTTTAGTTATCGATTATTGACTTTTTAGCCTTATTTGGTTCCTTTGACATGAGCTAGGACCTTAAGATTTAGCATGAATGGCGGACTAGCTGCCGCGTTGCACGGGAGAATGTGAACTGTGTCCATATGTAGTAAAACCAGGAGAAATATGTCCGTTTTCGTCATTCGTTATCGAATCGACTCAAAGCCAGCTCGTCACATTATCCGCTCATCTCTCAGAAACGGTTACATTTATCGTCTGCAAAGCTATGTCGCGTGCTGCGGTATGCGGAGACACTAAAAGCAACATAGTAGAACACAGAAGAATCTTCTAAGTTGGTGTATTAAGCAGTAAGAAGCAGTACAATTCAAGTTTTACTTATCGATTATTCACCTTTTACCCTTCTTTGTTGCCTTGGGGATGAGCTAGGACCTTACGATTTTGGATGAAAAGAGGACAAGCAGCCGCGTTGCACGGGAGAATGTGAAAAGTGTTCATATGTAGTGAAAACCTGAGAAATCCGCCCGTTTTCGTCATTTGTCAACGAATCGACTTAAAGCCAGATCGTCACATTGGCCGCTATTCTATGTGAAACGGTTACATTTGTCGTCTGCAAATCTATGTCGCGTGCTGCGGTATGCGGAGACACTAAAAGCACCATAGTAGAACACAGAAGAAGCATCTAAGTTGATGTAATAGCCTTTAAAAAGCAGTACAATTCAAGTTTTAGCTATCGACTATTGACTTTTTACCCCTCTTTGGTGCCTTGGACATGAGCTAGGACCTTAAGATTTTGCATGAAAGGAGGACTAGCAGCCGCTTTGCACGGGAAAATGTGAGAAGTGTTCATATATAGTAAAAACATGAGAAATCCGCGAGCTTTCGTCATTTGTTATCGAATCGACTTAAAGCCAGATCGTCACATTGGCCGCTATACTCTCTGAAACGGTTACATTTATCGTCTGCAAAGCTATGTCGCGTGCTGCGGTATACGGAGACACTAAAAGCACCATAGTAGATTACAGATGAAACTTCTACGTTGATTTAATAGCCAGTAAGATGCAGTACAATTCAAGTTTTAATTATCGATTATTGACGTTTTAACCGGCCTTTGTGCCTAGGAGAAGAGCTGGGACCTTAAGATTTTGCATGAAAGGAGGACTAGCAGCAGTGTTGCACGGGAGAATGTGAAAAGTGTTCATATGTGGTAAAAACTTGAGAAATCCATCCGTTTTTGTCATTTGCTATCCAATCGACTTATAGCCAGATCGTCACAGTGGCCGCTCATCTCTCTGAAACGGTTACATTTATCGTCTGCAAAGCTATGTCGCGTGCTGCGGTATGCGGAGACACTAAAAGCAACATAGTAGAACACAGAAGAATCTTCTAAGTTGGTGTATTAAACAGTAAGAAGCAGTACAATTCAAGTTTTACTTATCGATTATTCACCTTTTACCCTTCTTTGTTGCCTTGGGCATGAGCTAGGACCTTACGATTTTGGATGAAAAGAGGACAAGCAGCCGCGTTGCACGGGAGAATGTGAAAAGAGTTCATATGTAGTAAAAACCAGAGAAATCCGTCCGTTTTTGTCATTTGTTATCGTTACGACTTGAAGCCAGATCGTCACATTGGCCGCTCTTCTGTCTGAAACGGTTACATTTATCGTCTGCAAAGCTATGTAGCGTGGTGCGGTATGCGGGGACACTTAAAGCACCATAGCAGAACACAGAAGAAGCTTCTCAGTTGATGTAATAGCCAGTAAGAAGCAGTACAATTCAAGTACTAGTTATCGATTATTCACTTTTTACCCTTCTTTGGTGTCTTGTAGATGTGCTAGGACCTTAAGATTTTGCATGGAAGGATCACTAGCAGCCGCGATGCACGGAAGAATGTAAAAAGTGTTCATATGTAGTAAAAACCTGAGAAATCCGTCCGTTTTCGTCATTTGTTAGCGAATCGACTTAAGGCCAAATCGTCACATTGGCCGCTTTTCTCTCTGAAACGGTTACATTTATCGTCTGCAAAGGTATGTCGCGTGCTGCGGTATGCGGAGACACTAAAAGCACCATAGTATACCACAGATGAAGCTTCTAAGTTGATGTAATAGCCAGTAAGAAGTAATACAATTCAAGTTTTAGTTATCGATTATTCATTTTTTACCCTTCTTTAGTGCCTTGGACATGAGCTTGTAAGTAGGCTGTTTAGGTCTTCTTATTGGTAACGCCACATAGCGCTCGGTATGAAAAAATCACTGGCTGTGCCGTGAGCAGTCTGTGTTTAGTTTGCATTGTTGTCTGCCATTGTAGTGTTGGGCAGCGGCAGCTGGATGCTAACAGCGCGTAGCGTTGCGCAGTTGGAGGTGAGCCGCCAGCAGTGGTGGACGTGGGGAGAGAGATGGCGGAGTTTTGAAATTTGTAAGAATTGGTGTCATGAACTGATATATATATTATGACTATTAAGGTAAATACATTGTTTGTTCTCTATTAAAATCTTTCATTTGCTAACTGTACCTATCAGTAGTTAGTGCCTTCCGTAGTTTGATTCTTTTAGTTAGCTGGCAGTAGTGGCGCTCGCTGTATTGCAGTAGTTCGAGTAACGAAGATTTTTCTGAGGTAAGTGATTTGTGAAACGTATAGGTTAATGTTAATCAGGGCCATTCTTTCGTAGGGATTTTTGGAAGTCAGATTGCGTTGCGCTAAAAATATTGTGTGTCAGTTTAAGCACAGTCGTGTATAAATTTTTCAAAGGGGACATTTCAAGCTAGGACCTTAAGAGTTTGCATGAAAGGAGGACTAGCAGCCGCGTCGCACGGGAGAATGTGAAAAGTGTTCATATGTAGTAACAACCTGAGAAAACCGCCCGTTTTCGTCATTTGTTATCGAATCGACTTAAAGCCAGATCGTCACATTGGCCGCTATTCTCTCTGAAACGGTTAAATTTGCAAAGCTATATCGCGTGCTGCGGTACGTGGAGACACTAATAGAACCACAGTAGAACACAGTAGAATCTTCGAACTTGATGTAATAGCCAGTTAGAAGCAGTAAAATTCAAGTTTTAGTTATCGATTATTGACTTTTCAGCTGGCTGTGGTGTCTTGGACATGAGCTAAGACCTAAAGATTTTGCATGAAGGGAAGTCAGGGAGCCGCGTTGCACGGACGAATGTGAAAAGTGTTCATATGTAGTGAAAACCTGGAAAATCCGTCCGTTTTCGTTATTTATTATCGAATCGACTTAAAGCCAGGTCGTCACATTGGCCGCCCTTCTCTCTGAAATGGTTACATTTATCGTCTGCAAAGCTATGTCGCGTGCTGCAGTATGCGGAGACACTAAAAGCACCATAGTAGAATACAGAAGAAGCTTCTAAGTTGATGTAACAGCCACTAAGAAGCAGTACAATTCCAGTTTTAGCTATCGATTATTGACTTTTTAACCGGCTTTGATACCATGGACATGAGCTAGTACCTTAAGATTTTGCATGAAAGGAGGACTAGCAGCCACGCTGCATGAGAGAATGTGAAAATTGTTCAGATGTAGTAAAAACCTGAAAAATCCGTCCGTTTTCGTCATTTGTTATCGAATCGAGTTAAAGCCAGATCGTCACATTGGCGCTCTTCTTTCTGAAATGGTTACATTTATCGTCTGCAAAGCAATGTCGCGTGCTGCGGTATGCCGAGACACTAAAGGCACCATAGTACAACACAAAAGAAGCTTCTAAGTTGATGTAATAGCCAGTAGGAAGCAGTACAATTGAAGTTTTAGTTATGGATTATTGATTTTTTACCCCTCTTTGGTGCCTTGGACATGAGCTAGGCATTAAAGGTTTTTGCATTAAAGAAGGACTAGCAGCCGCGTTGCACGGAAGAATGTGAAAAGTGTTCATATGTAGTAAAAACCTGAGAAATCCGCCCGTTTTCGTCATTTGTTATAGAATCGACCTAAAACCAGAACGTCACATTGGCCGCTATTCTCTCTGAAACGGTTACATTTATCGTCTGCAAAGCCATGGCGCGTGCTGCGGTATGCGGAGACACTAAAAGCACGATAGTATAAAACAGATAAAGCTTCTAAGTTGATGTAATAGCCAGTAAGAAGCAGTACAATTGAAGTTTTAGTTATCGATTATTGACTTTTTACCCTTCTTTGGTGCCTTGGACAAGAGCTAGGCCCTTAAGATTTTTGCATTAACGGAGGACTAGCAGCCGCGTTGCACAGGAGAATGTGAAAAGTGTTCATTTGTAGTAAAAACCTGAGAAATCCGCCCGTTTTCGTCATTTGTTATCGAATCGACTTCATGCCAGATCGGCACATTGGCCGCTATTCTCTCTGAAACGGTTATATTTATCATGTGTAATGCTATGTCGCGTGCTGCGGTAAGCGGAGACACTAAAAGCACCATAGCTGAACACAGAAGAAGCTTCTAAGTTGACGTAATAGCCAGTAAGAACAGTAAAATTCAAGTTTTAGTTATCGATTATTGACTTTTTAGCCGGTCTTTATGCCTTGGACATGAGCTAGGACCATAAGATTTTTGCATGAAAGGAGGACTAGCAGCCGCGTTGCTCGGAAGAATGTGAAAAGTGTTCATATGTAGTAAAAACCTGAGAAATACGACCGTCATCGTCATTTGCTATCGAATCGACTTCATTCCGTATCGCCATATTGGCCGCTCTTCTCTCTGAAACGGTCACAGTTATCGTCTGCAAAGCTATGTCGCGTACGGCGGTATGCGGAGACACTAAAGGCACCATAGTTGAACACAGAAGAAGCTTCTAGGTTGATGTAATAGCCAGTAAGGACAGTACGATTCAAGTTTTATCTATCGATTATTGATTTTTAGCGGCTTTGTTTCCTTGGACATGAGCTAGGACCTAAAGATTTTGCATGAAATGAGGAGTAGCAGCCGCGTTGCACGGGAGAATGTGAAAAGTGTTCATATGTAGTAAAAACCTGAGAAATCCGTCCGTTTTCGACATGTGTTATCGAATGGACTTAAAGCCAGATCGTCACATTGGCCGCTTTTCTCTCTGAAACGGTTACATTTATCGTGTGCAAAGCCATATCGAGTGCTGCGGTATGTGGAGACACTAAAAGCACCACAGTAGAACACAGAAGAAGCTTCGAAGTTGATATAATAGCCAGTAAGAACACAACAATTCAATTTTTAGCTATCGATTATTGACTTTTAATCTGCTTTGTTTCCTTGGACATGAGCTAGGACCTAAAGATTATGCATGAAAGGAGGACTAGCAGCCGCGTTGCACGGGAGAATGTGAAAAGTGTTCATATGTAGTAAAAACCTGAGAAATACGACCGTTTTCGTCATTTGCTATCGAATCGACTTATAACCAGATAGTCATACTGGCCGCTCTTTTCTCTGAAACGATTACATTTATCTTGTGCAAAGCTATGTCGCTTGCTGCGGTATGCCTGGACACTAAAAGCACCATAGTAGAACACAGAAGAAGCTTCTAAGTTGATGTGATAGCCAGTAAGAAGCAGTACAATTCAAGTTTTGGTTATCGATTATTGACTTTTTAGCCGGCTCTGGCGCCTTGAACATGAGCTACGACATTACGATTTCGAATGATGGGAGATCTAGCCGCCGACTTGCACGGGAGAATGTGGGAAGTGTTTGTATGTAGTAAAAACCTGAGAAATTCCCCCGTTTTCGTCATTTGCTATCAAATCGACTAAATGCTGATCGCCATATTGGCCGCTCGTCTCTCTGAAACGGTTACATTTATCTTGTGTACAGCTATCTATCGTGCTGCGGTATGCGGAGACACTAAAGGCACCATAGTTGAGCACTGAAGAAGCTTGTAGGTTGATGTAATAGCCAGTAATGCCAGTACAATTCAAGTTTTAGATATAGATTATTGATTTTTTAGCCGGCTTTGCAGCCTTGGACATGTGCTAGAACCTTAAGATTTTGCATGAAGGGGGGTCTGGCAGCCGCATTGTACGGTAGAATGTGAAAAGTGTTCATATGTAGGAAAAACCTGAGAAATCCGTCCGTTTTCGTCATTTGTTATCTAATCGACTTAATGCCACATCGTCACATTGGCCGCTATTCTCTCTGAAACGTTTACATTTATGGTGTGGAAAGCTATGTCGCGTGCTACGGTATGTGGAGACACTAAAAGCACCACAACAGAACACAGAAGAAGCTTCTATGTTGATGTGATAGCCAGTACGAAGCAGTACAATTTAAGTTTTAGTTATCGATTATTGACTTTTTAGACGGCTTTGGTGCCTTGGACATGGGCTAGGACCTAAAGATTGTGCATGAAAGGAGGACTAGCAGCCGAGTTGCACGGGAAAAGTGAAAAGTGTTCATATGTAGTAAAAACCTGAGAAATCCAACCGTTTTCTCATTTCTTAACGAATCGACTTAAAGCCAATTCGTCACATTGGCCGCTATTCTCACTAAAACGGTTACTTTTATCGTCTGCAAAGCTATGTCGCGTGCTGCGGTATGCGGAGACACTGAAAGTACCATAGTAGAACACAGAAGAACCTTCAAAGTTGATGTAGTAGCCAGTAAGAAGTAGTACAATTCAAGTTTTAGATATAGATTATTGACTTTTTAGCCGGCTTTGCTGCCTTGGACATGTGCTAGAACTTTAAGATTTTGCATGAAACGAGGTCTAAGAGCCACGTTGCACGGGAGAGTGTGAAAGTTGTTAAAATGTAGTAAAAACCACAGAAATCCGTCCGATTTCGTCATTTGCTATCGAGTCGACTTAATGCCAGATCGTCATATTTGCCACTCTTCTCTCTGAAACGGTTACATTTATGGTGTGGAAAGCTATTTCGCGTGCTACGGTATGCGGAGACACTAAAAGCACCACAACAGAACACAGAAGAAGCTTCTATGTTGATGTTATAGCCAGTACGAAGCAGTACAATTTAAGTTTTAGTTATCGATTATTGACTTTTTAGACGGCTTTGGTGCTTTGGACGTAAGCTAGGACCTTACGATTTTGCAAGAAGGGAGGTCTAGCAGCCACGTTGCACAGGAGAATATCTGAAGTGTTCATATGTAGTAAAAACCTGAGAAATCCGTCCGTTTTTGTCATTTGCTATCGAATGGACGTAAAGCCAGATCGTCACATTGGCCGTTTTTCTCTCTGAAACGGTTAAATTTATCGTGTGCAAAGCTATATCGAGTGCTGCGGTATGTGGAGACACCTGGTAAGGATCCCACACTGCGCATGAATATTCTAACAGAGGACGAACGAGTGTAGTGTAAGCTGTCTCTTTAGTGGAGTTGTTGCATCTTCTAAGTGTCCTGCCAATGAACCGCAACCTTTGGCTCGCCTTCACGACATTATTATCTATGTGGTCCTTCCAACTGAAGTTGTTCGTAATTTTAACACCCAGGTACTTAGTTGAATTGACGGCCTTGAGAATTGTACTATTTATCGAGTAATGGAATTTCAGCGGATTTCTTTTGGAACTCATGTGGATCATCTCACACTTAATACCAGATCGTCACATTGGCCGCTCTTCTCTATGAGACAGTTACACTTTTCGTCTGCAATGCTATGTGGAGTGGTGCGGTATGCGGAGACACTAAAAGCACCATAGTAGAACACTGAAGAAGCTCCTAAGTTGATGTGATAGCCAGTAAGCAGCAGTACAAATTGAGTTTTAGTCATCGATTATTGTCTTTTTAGCCGGCTTTGATGCCTTGGGAATGACCTAGGACCTTAATAATTTGCCTGAAGAGAGGTCTATTATCCACGTTGCACGGGAGAATGTGAAAAGTGTTCATATGTAGTAAAAACCTGTAAAACCCGCCCGTTTTCGTCCTTTGCTATCGAATCGACTTAATGCCAGTTCGACACATTGGCCGATCTCCTCTATGAAACGGTTGCACGTTTCGTCTAGAAAGCTATATCGCGTGCTGCAGTATGCGGAGACACTAAAGGCACCATAGTAGAACACTGAAGAAGCTCCTAAGTTGATGTAATAGCCAGTAAGAAGCAGTACAATTCAAGTTTTAGTTATCGAATATTGACTTTGTAGCCGGCTTTGGTGCTTTGGACTTGAGCTAGGACCTTAAAATTTTGCATGAAGGGAGGTCTAGCAGCCCGCGTTGCACGGTAGAATGTGAAAAATATTCATATGTAGTAAAGTCCTGTAAAATCCGCCCGTTTTTAAATTTGCTATCGAATCGACTTAATACCAGATCGTCACATTGGCCGCTATCATCTATGAAACGGTTACATTTTTCGTCTGCAAAGCTATGTCGGGTGCTGCGGAATGCGGAGATACGTAAAGCAACATAATTAAACACAGAAGAAGGTTTTAAGTTGATGTAATAGCCAGTAAGAAGAAGTACAATTCAAGTTATAGTTATCGATTATTGACTTTTTAGCCGGCTTTGGTGCCTTGGACTTAAGCTAGGACCTTAAGATATTGCACGAAGGGAGGTCTAGCAGCCACGTTGCACGGTAGAATGAGTAAAATGTCCATATGTAGTAAAAACCTGTAACATCCGCACGTTTTCTTAATTTGCTATCGAATCCACTTAATGCCAGATCGTCACATCGGCCGCTCTTCTCTATGAAACGGTTACATATGTCGTCTGCAAAGCTATGTCGCGTGCTGCGGTATGCGGAGACACTAATAGCACCATAGTAGAACACAGAAGAAGCTTCTAAGTTCATGAAACAGACAGTATGAAGTAGTACAATTCAAGTTTTAGTTATTGATTATTGACTTTTTAGCCTTCTTTGGTGCCTAGGACATGAGCTTGGACCTTGAGATTTTGCCTGAAGGGAGGCCTAGCAACCACGTTGCACGGGAGAATGTGAAAACTGTTCATATGTGGTAAACACCTGAAAAATCTGCCGGTTTTCGTCATTTGCTATTGAATCGACTTAATGCCAGATCGACACATTGGCCGCTCTTCTCTATGCAAAGCTATGTCGCGTGCTGTGGTATGCGGAGACACTAAAAGCGCCATAGTAGAACACAGAGGAAGCTTCTAAGTTGATGTAATAGCCAGTAAGAAGCAGTAGAATTCAAGTTTTAGTGATCGATTATTGACTTATTAGCCGTCTTTGGTGCCTTAGACATGAGCTAGGACCTTACGATTTTGCATGAAGGGAGGTCTAGCAGCCACGTTGCATGGGACAATGTTGAAAGTGCTCATATGTAGTAAAAACCTGAGAAATCCGCCCGTTTTTGTCTTTTGCTATCGAATCGACTTAATGACAGACCGTCACATTGGCCGCTCTTCTCTATGAAACGGTTACACTTATCGTCTGGAAAGTTATGTTGCGTGCTGCGGTATCCCTAGACACTGAAAGCACCATAGTAGAACACAGAAGGAACTTCTAAGTTGCTGTAATACACAGCAAGAAGCAGTACAATTCAAGTTTTAGTTATCGATTATTGACTTTTAATCCGTTTTTTGTGCCTTGGACATGAGCTAAGACCGTACGATTTTGCATGAAAGGGGGTCTACCAGCCACGTTGCACGGGATAGATTGAAAAGTGTTAATATGTAGTAATAACCTGAGGATTCCGCCTGTTTTGGTCATTTGATATCGAAACGACTTAATGCCAGATCGTCTCTTTGGCCGCACTTCTCTATGAAACGGATACACTAATCGTCTGCAAAACTATGTCGCGTGCTGCGGTATGCGGAGACACTAAAAGCACCATAGTAGAACACAGAAGAAGCTACTAAGTTGATGTAATAGCCAGTAAGAAGCAGTACAATTCAAGTTTTAGTTATCGATTATTGACTTTTTAGCCAGCTTTGGTGCCTTGGACATGAGCTATGACCTTACGATTTTGCATGAAGGGAGGTATAGCAGCCACGTTGCACGGGAGAATGTGCAAAGTGTTCATGTGTAGTAAAACCCTGAGAAATCCGCCCGTTTTTGTCATTTGCTATGGAATCGACTAAATGCCAGATCGTCAGTTTTGCCGATCTTGTCTATGAAACGGTTACACTTATCGTCTGCAAAGCTATGTTGCGCGCTGCGGTATCCGGAGACACTGAAAGCACCATAGTAGAACACAGAAGAAGCTTCTATGTTGATGTAATGGCCACTAAGAAACAGTAAAATTCAAATTTAAGTTATCGATTATTGACTTTTTAGCCGGCTTTGGTGCCTTGGACTTGAGCTAAGACCTTATGATTTTGCATGAAAGGAGGTCTAGCAGCCACGTTGCACGGGAGAATGTGAAAAGTGTTCATATGTAGTAAAAACCTGCGAAATCCGCCAGTTTTTGTCATTTGCTATCGAATCGACTTAATGCCAGATCGTCACTTTGGAAGCTCTTATCTATGAAACGGTAACACTTTTCGTTCTCAAAGCTATGTTGCCTGCTGCGGTATCCGGAGAGACTGAAAGCACCATAGTACAATACAGACGAAGCTTCTAAGTTGATGTAATAGATAGTAAGAAGCAGTACAGTTCAAGTTTTAGTTATCGGTTATTGACTACTAAGTCGGCCTTTAAGCGTTGGACATGAGATAAGACCTTACGATTTTGCATGAAGGGAGGTCTACCAGCCACATTGCACGAGAGAGTGTGAAAAGTGCTCATATGTAGTAAAAACCTGAGAAATCCGCCCGTTTTTGTCATTTGCTATCGAATCGACTTAATGCCAGATCGTCACTTTGGCCGCTCGTATGTATGAAACGGTTACACGTATCGTGTGCAAAGCTATATTGTGTGCTGCGGTATCCCGAGACACTGAAAGCACCATAGTAGAACACAGAGGAAGCTTCTAAGTTGATGTAATAGATAGTAAGAAGCAGTACAATTCAAGTTTTAGCTATCAATTATTGACTTTTTAGCCGGCTTTCGTGCCTTGGACATGAGCTAAGACCTTACGATTTTGCATGAAGGCAGGTCTACCAGTCACGTTGCACGGGAGAGTGTGAGAAGTGTTCATATGTAGTAAAAACCTGAGAAATCCGCGCTTTTTTGCCATTTGCTAATGCCAGATCGTCACTTTGGCCGCTCTTCTCTATGAAACGGTTACACTTATCGTCTGCAAAGCTATGTTGCGTGCTGCGATATAAGGAGACACTGACAACACTATAGTAGAACATAGAAGAAGCTTCTAAGTTGATGTAATAGCCAGTAAGAAGCAGCACAATTCCAGTTTTAGTTTTCGATTATTGACTTTTTAGCCGGCTTTGGTGCCTTGGTTATGAGCTAAGACCTTACGATTTTGCATGAAGGGAGGTCTACCAGCCACGTTGCACGGGAGAGTGTGTAAAGTGTTCATACGTAGTAAAAACCTGAGAGAACCACCCGTTTTTGTCATTTGCTATGGAATCGACTTAATGCCAGATCGTCACTTTGGACGCTCTTCTCTATGAAACATTTACACTTATCGTCTGGAAAGTTATTTTGCGTGCTGCGGTATCCGGAGACACTGAAAGCACCATAGTAGAACACACAAGAAGCTTCTAAGTTGATGTAATAGATCGTATGAAGCAGTACAATTCAAGTTTTATTTCTCGATTATTGACTTCTAAGACGGCTTTGCATCCTTGGACATGAACCAAGACCTTACGATTTTGCATTAAGGTACGTCAACCAGCCACGTTGCACGGGAGAGTGTGAAATGTGTTCATATGTGGTTAAAACCTGAGAAAACCGCCCGTTTTCGTCATTTGCAAAGGAATCGACTTAATGTCAGATCGTCACTTTGGCCTCTCTTCTCTATGAAACGGTTACACTTATCGACTGGAAAGCTATGTTGCGTGCTGCAGTATGCGGAACCACTAAAATCACAATAGTAGAACACAGAAGAAGCTTCTAAGTTGATGTAATAGCCAGTAAGAAGCAGTACAATTCAAGTGTTAGCTATAGATTCTTGACTATTAATCAGGGTTTGATGCCTTGGAAATGATCTAAGACCTAATGATTTGGATGAATTGAGGTCAACCAACGTTGCACGGGAGTATGTGAAAAGTGTTCATATGTATTAAAAACCTCAGATATCCGCCCGTTTTTGTCATTTGCTATCGAATCGACTTAATGCCAGATCGTCACATTGGCTGCTCTTCTCTATGAAACGGTTACACTTATCGTCGGCAAAGCTATGTTGCGTGCTGCGGTATCCGGAGACACTGAAAGCACCATAGTAGAACACAGAAGAAGCTTCTAAGTTGATGTAATAACCAGTAAGAAGCAGTAGAATTCAAGTTTTATTTATCGTTTATTGACTTTTTAGGCGGCTTTGGTGCCTTGGACATGAGCTAAGACGTTACGATTTTGCATGAAGGGAGGTCTACCATCCACGTTGCACGGGAGAGTGTGAAAAGTGTTCATATGTAGTAAAAACCTGAAAAAACCGAACGTTTTTGTCATTTGCTATCTAATCGACTTAATGCCAGATCGTCACTTTGGCCGCTCTTTTCTATGAAACGGTTACACTTATTGTCTGCAAAGCTATGTTGCGTGCTGCGGTATCGGGAGACACTGAAAGCACCATAGTAGAACACAGAAGAAACTTCTAAGTTGGTGTAATAGCCAGTAAGAAGAAGTACAATTCGAGTTTTACTTATCGATTACTGACTTTTTAGACGGCTTTGGTGCCTTGGACATGATCTAAGATCTTACGATTTTGCATGAAGGGAAGACTACCAGCCACGTTGCATGGGAGAATGTGAAAAGTGTTACAATGCAGTAAAAACCTGAGAAATCTGCCCGTTTAGCTCATTTGCCATCAAATCGACTTAATGCCAGATCGTCACTTTGGCCGCTCTTCTGTATGAAACGGTTACACTTATCGTCTACAAAGCTATGTTACGTGCTGCGGTATCCGTTGACACTGAAAGCACCATAGTAGAACACAGACGAAGCTTCTAAGTTGATGTAATAGCCAGTAAGAAGCAGTACAATTCAAATTTTGGTTAACGATTATTGACTTTTTGGCCGGCTTTGGTGCCTTGGACATGAGCTAAGACCTTACGATTTTGCATGAAGGCAGGTCTACCAGTCACGTTGCACGGGAGAGTGTGAGAAGTGTTCATATGTAGTAAAAACCTGAGAAATCCGCGCTTTTTTGCCATTGGCTATCGAATCGACTTAGTGCCAGATCGTCACAATGGCAGCTTTTCTCTCTGCAACGGATACATTTATCGTCTGCAAAGCTATGTCGTGTGCTGCGGCAATGCGGATACACTAAAAGCACAATATTAAAACACAGAAGAAGCCTCTAAGTTGATGTAATCGGCCAGTAAGAAGCAGTACAAATCATGTTTTAGCTATCAATGATTGATTTATTAGCTGGCTTTGGTGCGTTGGATACGACCGAGGCCTTTAAGATTTGGCATCGAACGAAGTCTGTCAGCCACGTTGCACAGTAGAATGTGAAAACTGTTCATATGTAGTAAAAACCTGAGAAATCCGCTCGTTTTCGTCATTTTCTATCGAATCGACCTAATGCCAGATCGTCACATTGGGAGCTCTTCTCTCTGAAACGGTTACATATATCGATTGCAGAGCTATGTCACATACTGCTATTTGCGAAGACACTAAGAGCACCACAGTAAAAGACAGAAGATGCTTCTAAGTTGATGTAATCGGACAGCAAGTGCCACTACAACTAAAGTTTTAGTTATCGATTATTGACTCATTACACGGCTTTGGTACTTCGGACATGAGCTTTGACCTTAAGATTTTGCATGAAACGAGGTCTGTCGACCACGTTGCACGGGAGAATGTGAAAGGTGTTCATATGTAGTAAAAACTCGAGAAATCCGCCCGTTTTAGTCATTTGCTATCGAGTCGAATTAATGCCAGATCGTCACAATGGCCGCTTTTCTCCCTGCAACGGATACATTTATCGTCTGCAAAGCTATGTCGTGTGCTTCGGTAATGCGGATACACTAAAAGCACCATATTAAAACACAGAAGAAGCTTCTAAGTTGATGTAAGCGGACAGTAAGAAGCAGTACAAATCAAGTTTTAGCTATCAATTATTGATTTATTAGCTGGCTTTGGTGCGTTGGATATGACCGAGGCCCTTAAGATTTGGCATCGAACGAGGTCTGGCAGCCACATTACACGAGAGAATCTGAAAGGTGTTCATATGTAGTAAAATTCTAAGAAAACCTTTCGTTTTCGTCATTTGCTTTTGAATCGACGTAATGCCAGATCGTCACATTCGCCGCTTTTCTCTCTGAAAATGTTACATTTATCGTCTGCAAGCTTATGTCGTGTGCTGCGGTATGCGGAGACACTAAAAGCAACAAAGTATAAAACAGATGAAGCTTCTAATTTGATGTAATCGGCCAGAAAGAACCAGTACAATTCAAGTTTTGGTTATCGATTATTGACATATTAGCCGGCTTTGGTGCCTTGGACATGATCTTGGACCTTAAGCTTTTGCATCAATCGAGGTCTGGCCGCCACGTTGCACGGAGAAATGTGAAATGTGTTAATATGTAGTAAAATCCTGAGAAAACCTTTCGCATTTATTTAAGTTCCGTTAGTACAATAAGAAACTGGCTACAATAATCATAATCTTGCTCTACAAATCAAGTAACTACTATTATTAACAGTATTTATCAACAGCAAATATAACAAAAGACAAAACAGAAAGATAATCAAACGTCTAATGACACAGTAACGAAACAAAACAGTTCGCGAAAATTACGTTTGAAATTATTTCACCAGATGACAATAAGAACACCGGACGAAGACTCTTAAAGTTCCAAAATAAGCCACTATACACAAACAAGTAATTAGTACTTAGCTTTGGATGCGCCGCTACAGCTGCACCTGGTCAGCGCGGAATGTAAACACAGGTAAGAAGTTAAGGTGCTCAATACGAAACACTCACAAAGATCGGGTCACAACTCAAGAAAGGCGGAGGTGAATGAAGAAACCATTAATAAGTAACTTATATAGTAAATATTATCACAAAAACCGTTAAAATATGTATCTGAAACCTAAAAATGTATGAAAACTTAGAGAGCAATTTCACACGCACTCACGCGCTTAATCGTAATGCCAGATCGTCGCAGTGGCAGCTTTGCTCACGGAAATGTTTACATATACATCTGGATACTTACGTCATGTGCTGAGGTATGCGGTGGGACCACAACCAACAAAATATGAGCTTCTAAGTCGATGCAATAGGTAGGTAAGAAGTAGTACTACTCAAGTTTTAGGTATCGAAAATTAAACTGTAGGCCGGTTTTGGTGCCTTGCATTTGACCGAGGACCTTATGATTTCGCATGAACCGAGGTCTGGCACCCACATTACACGAGAAAATGCGAAAAGTGATAATATGTAGTAAAAAACTGAGAAAACCTCACGATTTCGTCTTTTTCTTTCGTAATGACGTAATGACATCTCGTCACATTGATCTCTTTTTTTCCGGAAAGGTTTACATTTATCATCTGAAAACTTCTCTCGCCTGCTGATGTATGTGATGACTCCACAAGAAACAAAATAGAAACTTCTAAGTTGATGTAATAGGCAAGTAAGACATATTATAAGTCTAGTTTTAGTAATAGAAAATTCAGTTATTGGTCGGTTTTGGTGTTTTGCAGTTGATAGAGTACCTTGGAACATATCTGTCTATCTACCACCCCCCCTCGTAAGATGACAGCCTACGTACACCACCCCCCTTCGTAAGATGTCTGTCTACCTACTTCCCCCTCAGATGTCTCTTTACTTATCCCCTCAACCGGAAAACCTGTTTTCAAACCCGCCATCAGAAGATGACTTTCTTCGTACACACCCTTGGAAGATACCTGTCTACCTACCTCCCCCCCCCCCAGAAGATGTCTGCCCATCTACCTAGGTACCGCCATTTAGAAGGTGTCTGCCTACCTACCCCCACTTCGAAAGATGTTTAACTGCCTACCCCACCTCTGAAGATCTCTGTCAAACCCTCCCCCATCCCTGGAGGATGTCTGTGTACATACCCCCCTTTTGGAAGTCATTTGACAACCGAAAAAACCGCTTTGGAAGATGTATGACTTCCTATCACTACCCTCGTAAGGTGTATGTCTACCTAGGACCCCTCTGGAAGATGTCTGTCTAACTAACGAACCTCGGTATATGCCAGTCTCACCTCCTCAGAATATATCTGTCTACGTACCCCACATGGAAGATGTCTGTCTACCTGCCCCCCCCCCCATAAGATGTTTATCTATCTACCCCTCCTTGGAACATGTCTGTCTAACAACCACCCCCCCCCCCAGTTGTCTGTCTACCTACCCCCTTGAAGATGTCTCACTACCTACCCCCCTCCCCCCCTTCGGGAAATGTCTGTCTATCTACCCAATCCACTCTTGAAAGATGCTTATCTAACCACCTTGGAAGATGCCTTTCTACCCCAGCTCAGAAGATGTCGGCCAACATACCGTCCTCTCAGAAAATGTATATCTATCACCCTTGGAAGATGTATGTCTGTCTACCCCCTCAAAGAATATATGTCTATCTGCCCAACTCGGAAAATG